>NW_010559200.1:0-2582 GCF_000687285.1 Phaethon lepturus | reverse complement strand
AAGAGTGTAAGGCCAGAGAAGCAGAATCACATCAGTTGAAAGCCACAGCATGGTACTTGAGAACTTCAGCCAAAGGTGATAATCTCAGTAGTGGTCAGACTGTCTATTAACACAGCATGAGTATGCAGGGAAAAAACATGAAAACATGTGATCTATAGTATGATCCTCTGCACCAGAGGATGTCAGCCTCAGAAAGAAAGAAAAGACTTGGAACAGGATGAGCTTGGCCCTCAAGGCTTGTCACACCTGAGTCATAGCTAGTAGTAACCATCACTAACAATCATTGCTGCTAATAAGCAGGAAAAAAGCAAAGAATGCATGGGTACGCAGGTAGATGGCTGTTATTTTATTAGCTTCAGGAAGCTCCACCAGGAAAACCAGTACGCAAGCATTTGTTCTAGCTGAGCACAGTGGCAAATGTCTAGACTTCAGCACCAACACTGGGAATAATAGTTCCTCACACTAAGCAGGGTCTGAGCAGTTCCCAGTTTTATTAAAACCCAAAACACAACAGCCTGTTTGAAAAAGAGGATCTCAGAGTATTGTAGGTACTTCCTACTGCAAGAGGAAGGGGACAAACAGGAAGAGCATGTATTCCTCTGGCATTAGTATTTGTCCCATTGTCACTTGCCCAGCAATTGCCATGGGCCTAACCAGCAGTCCTGGGATTCCAGAGCATCCTTATCATGGCTGGGGAGGGGAAGGAAGGGACAAGCAGGGGATGTAAAGGCTCTGGGGCCTGAAGACAGGAATCACAGGTATGTGACGTCTTGATCTTTCAAATCATCTTTAATTAGTTTGTTTAACTGGTATTATTCTTAATTGGTCTTGCTGAGTACCTGCTTCGAGATACAGGCACGCTTCAAAAGTTTGCAAGATCAGTTTGCTAAGATTTTGAAAGGTAGAGCCAAGAAGCAGCTGGAAAGAGCTCTAAGAGAAGTATTCCTACATGACAGATACATTTATTGAACCTGTTTTTTCTCCAGTCATTGAAGACTGGTATCTGCTTGCTGGATCTGATGGTTCAGGCATTTGGCTTGCCTGTCTTTCTGTGCAGCAGTTTTGTATGGGCAAGAGACAAGATGTGGCTCCAGCTTCAGCAGAAGCCCTTTAGCTAAACTTGTTCTCATATGTGAAGTTTCCATGCGGCAAAAGGCACCTTCCAGTTCCACCAGACACTCAGATCCTCTGTGACTTGTCACCCCCATCGAGCACAGCCTGGGGGGGCAGGGGGCAGGAGGGGCACACAGGGACCCGAGGGGTGGCAGGACAGTGCCCTTCCAGCCCAGCTGCTCGCTTCCCTTGGGAGCCAAAAGAGCCTGCTCATGACTATTTCCGGAAAATGTAAGGAGGCCGTATGATGGACGCTTGGGGTTTTTTCTACATACATGGCACTAACGTTTCCCACGGCTGCCTTGGACCACAGATGCCAAGGGTCTGTGGGGTGACAGGTCCAAAAATTGGGAAATATGGATTCTGTGAGCCTCTCGTTGGGCTTTGTCTAACTGCCCTCTCCTTGCTGATGCCATGACACAGCTATCCCACAGAAGAAATGATGCTGCCCCTGCCACCTTACTAAGACGGCAATCACCATTTGTGAGTACCCCAGGGTCTTTAGGTGTGGGTTGATGTCCGAGAGCTCAGCTTGCCGAGCAGAGTCAACATGCAAGAGGCTGTGTGGTTTGGAGCACCCGCCTATCTGCCCCGCAGCAGAAACAGCTCTCTGCAAGAAAAGGTTCATTTCCATTGCAGGCCACACCACCATCTTCATGTCCACGCTTCAAAGCCTAAGCCAGGCCCAAGCTCCCTTTTGCCCAGACCCCAAAGCCTGTGAGTCCCTTGTGTGACCATGGTATGACCCTTGTCCTTCAGTGGAAGGAGGGACTAGATCCTCACATAGCCAGCCAGTGGCTATAGCACTGGTGAATGATGCAGAGCTGACTTCTGGTTTTTCGGCTCCCAAGGACAGCCGTTGATTTTCTAGGTAATGGTTGCATCTCTTTGCACAGGAGCAGTGGAGCTGCCCGTCCAGGTTGGGCATCTAGTCCTCTTGCCAGAATGACCTTATCATAGGCTGGTATGGCTCCCTTGTCCCCACGCTGACGGCTTAACCTTAGTTCTCAGGAGAAAACTTCCTCTATAATCCTTGTGTATCTTGTCTATTCTAACTCTGGATGTTCTCATTATTGATATAAACGTTACACTCCTGCAGTGCCTCTGAAATATTGGCCTCGGGAACAGATTGTCACCTCTGCCTTATATTGAGATCAGACTGGATGCCCACTTCTCTCTTCGTTATTATTAGAGAGCTTTGGGGATGCTGGCTCTGTCTGCAGTGGTGGAAGCCAGGCAAAAATGTTACTGGAACCCAAGGACAGGGACATCTTCCTGTGAGATCTGCTCTGTCCAGGAAGCGTTAATGAAGCCATGGAAAGGGAGAGTGCAAACTCAGTGGCTCGGGGTTACAGCCAGCAGCTGCCCTGGGATGGTGGAAGGGGACCCCAGTTTTTCAGCCTGCCAGCCGGGAGCAGGGTGGGAGGTGGGTCGCTGGCTGGCTCCTGCCTGGGTTCTTGGCCCCGGCA
>NW_010559199.1:462-2098 GCF_000687285.1 Phaethon lepturus | reverse complement strand
CTGGCGCAGCCCCTCACCTCCTCCGGAGGGTTTTGTCCCTGTCCCCTCCCTGTCTGGGATCTTCACAGGGTGGGGGACAGGAGGGAGGCAGAGCCACACTCCCCGGAATGCTCCCTGCACATGGTCGTTGCTCCTCGCACACCCTGCGCTCACGGTGAGTGGTCAGGTGTGCTCCCACGTCCTCTACAAGCCATAGGACTCCCCTTTTTGGGGGCAGTTTCTGTGTCGGGAGAGAGGTTTCGGTAGCTGTGGCATTGGCAACTCAAGGAGATGACAATCCTCAACTAGTGTAGATGGGGTTTGCCTCCCTGCCCATCCCGTTTCCTGGGTTTTTGTGCCTTCGGAGGGCCAGAGCCCAACAACAGCCCCCTCCATCACCGGTGTCCTTGCCTTGGGACCCCCTCCGCCTGCTTCTGCCCTTCCCTTGCCTGCTGTTGCCCCAAACAGAGCGCAAGGCAGAGGCACAGAGGAGCTTGCAGGAGCAGGGGAACAGCCTGGCGTACTGATAACCCAAACCTCGTGGTGCGCTGGACTTATCTCTCAGCCCATAGCCGTCCTGGCACAGCAGAGCCGCGCGCGTGCACACACACACACACACACACACACGTGCCGAGTCAGCCAGCGCCCAGCTCTGGCCCCTCGGTCACTTTATCCACGACATATTTACCAGAGGGAGCAACAGCAAGGTCACCATGTGCGATTATTTTTTGGCCCTGGTAGCCCACAGGGTTGCTGTAAGTATCTGGAGGCAATCCTGCTCCCCTGGGTGCTCCATGCGCTGTGAAAGCACCATCAGTCCCGTCCCCAAGCTGCTTTGCCTTCCCCAGGCTGGAGGGACAGGTTCAAGGTCCCGGCAGTGCCGGGAGCTCAAGGCTGCACAGAGGAGCTGGAGAATTTGGAAGCCAACCCTGTGCAGGGACAGGCTGATCCCTGCTGGTGCCAGAGGTTTTTGTGTTTTTCATAGCTCCAGACTGATTTTTTTTCCATATATTTGGGTGTTTTTCAGTTGTGTTTTAGCCTCTTCTGTGCCCCAGAGTTTCTGGCTGAGCACAACCAGCTGGGTCTGGGGACAGCCATTGCCCCATCTGCCACCCATGGGTCCTCCTTCCCTTCATGACACTCAAAAGCCTGGACGCCACGGCCCTTTCCACGCATCTCAGGAATATTTTGGGGGCATTGGGTGTTGTTTGTACAACCCTGGTCTTGCAGAACTGGCCTCCCAGACATTGGCAGACCCCAGCAGGCTTTGCAGGGGGGAGAAGTGCCTCAGGCTCGATTTAAACCAGTAACATGGCAGGGTGTCTCCTTCCAGAGCAGCTTTGGGTCTGGATTTGCAGTTGGAGGGGGGGTTATCACGCTGTAGCCCTGGGATAGCGCTGCCCTGGGTGAAGCAGGGTGGCTGCTGGGCAGCTGCTGGGCTGGATGGGGCAGGGAGCTGCTTGTTAGGACCAGCCTGAGCCTGAGCAAAACCTTCAGCAGCTGGGGCAGAGCTGGAGTGAAGGGAGCCCGATGTTGGCGACCGAGGTCTGCGAACAGCCCTTGCAACCCCAGCCCCAAGCCCAGACCCAGCTCCCAGACGTGCCTCTCCCAGCATCGGTGCAGGCAAACAGGAGCCGTGGGCAGCGCTGCGGCCCAG
>NW_010559199.1:0-236 GCF_000687285.1 Phaethon lepturus | reverse complement strand
TGGCCCCAGCCACAGCCACCCAGTGCCCAGCTCCCAGCACCCAGCACCTAGCTCCCAGCGCCCATATCCCAGATCCCCATCTCCCAGCACCCCGTGTCCATCACCCAGCTCCCCAACACCCAGTGCTCTCAGCAGCCCACGCCCATCTCCCAAGCACTCATCTCCCAGGGCTCCTAGCACCCCACACCCCAGCACCCCGCACCCAAATCCCAGTGCTCCCAGTACAAAGCTGCTCC
>NW_010559198.1:0-1713 GCF_000687285.1 Phaethon lepturus | reverse complement strand
ACGCGACGCCGTCCGTCCCCTCCCGCCGGTTTGGTTTATTAAAAACAATAAAAAAAGGTTTATTATCAAATTTCAGGTATTTTCAAGAAAATTCATCCTCTGCTTTTCACCCCCTGCCCTTTTCACCCCCGGCTGGCCCGGGGCCAGGCGTGACCCGGTCATTGACTGAGCCCCGAGTCAATAAGTCCGCCGGTATTAGCATAAAGCATGAATTTGGTGGCAGGGTGATTAATGAGAGCGCGGAGGGAAAGATCTGCCAACTGGCTCAGTCCTGGAATGACGATTTATCATCGGGGCTGGGAAATCATAGGAATCCAGATGACTTAATTATTGCGATATAAAGGAAAAAAAAAAAATCTATTCGGCTCTAGAGAAGCGCTCGGGTAAAGTGTTCAGCTAGAAAAACCACTCGGCGGGGAAAAGAGTTCGGCTATTAAAAATATTCAGCTATGAAAAATAGAGAAAAAATATTCAGCTATTAAAAATATTCAGAGAAAAAATATTCACAGAAAAAATATTCAGAGAAAAAATATTTGGCTAGGAAAAATATTCTGCTAGAAAATTAGTCCAGTATGAAAAATATTCAGCTATTAAAAATATACAGAGAAAAAATATTTGGCTAGGAAAAATATTCTGCTAGAAAATTAGTCCAGTATGAAAAATATTCAGCTATTAAAAATATACAGAGAAAAAATACTCAGCTAGGAAAAATATTCCGCTAGAAAATTAGTCTGATATAAAAAATATTCTGCTAGAAAATTAGTCCGATATAAAAAATATTCCACTAGAAAATTATTCAGGTATTAAAAATATTCAGCTAGAAAAAATATACAGAGAAAAAATATTTGGCTAGGAAAAATATTCCTCTAGAAAATTATTCAGGTATAAAAAGTATTCCACTAGAAAATTATTCAGGTATAAAAAATATTCAGCTAGGAAAAAAGTAAGAGAGAAAACATTAAGAGAGAAAACTATTCAGATAGAAAAACGATTCAGATGGAAAAATATTCAGATAAAAAATGTTCAGATAGAAAAATATTAAGAGGAAAAACATTAAGATAGAAAAATATTCAAATCGAAAAAAATATTCAGATAGGAAAATATTTGGATAAAAAATGTTACGAGAAAAAACATTAAGTTCTAAAAATAGCGAGATATAAAAAATTCAGGTAGAAAAAATATTCAGGTACAAAAAAATTCAGATCGAAAAATATTCAGATAGAAAAAAATCAGAAAAATATTCAGATACGAAATATTTAGATAGAAAAAAATTCAGATCTAAAGAGAGTCAGGTGTGGAAGAATTCAGCTCTAAAAAACTCAAGATTGAAAATCAGGTCTGAAAATATTCAGATCTAAAAATATTCGGATCTAAAAATATTCGGATCTAAAAATATTCGGATCTAAAAATTCAGCTCTAAAAATTCAAATCTAAAATTATTCAGCTCTAAAATTATTCGGGCCGCCGGTTACCCAGCGGTAACCGGGCCGGCGGCTCCTTCCCGGGGTTTGCCCCGGCGTGCGGAGGCGCTGGAGGCTGAGGCTGAAGAGGAGGGTGAGGATGAGGATGGTTGGAGCCTTCGCGCCCGGGCTCCTCCCGCCGCCTCGTCTCTTTGTCTGGGGCCTCGCTCCCTCCGTCCCTCTTTGTTTCTCCATCGGCGGCTCTTTGTCTCCCGCCAGCTGCCTCCTTCCTCCTCCTCCTCCTCCTCCTCCT
>NW_010559197.1:373-5044 GCF_000687285.1 Phaethon lepturus | reverse complement strand
GCCTCCGGCCCGCTGCGAGATATCTGCGCCCGCAGGAAAGAGGTGGAAATCCCCTCTGCAGCGCAGGCATGCACGGGGCCTTTCCTGAGGGGGAACTCGTGAGAGCGAGGGGGAGGGCAGCGGGCAGGCAGGGCCAGACCACAGGATGTGCCCAACCGCTCCAGGCTGGGTATCAAGGGCAGCCAGCAGTGTGTCTCGTGCTGCTGAAGGGTTATCTTTCTGAATCAGGGCTTCTAGTAAGCAAAAAAGGAGCAAAAGCATCCGGGGCAGCAGTGACGGCGAGGTAGCCTGTGATAGCAGGAGCCCTGTCCCAGGGATGGGCTCAGTCCCACTCAGTGCTCCATCTCCTTCCAGTTCTCTGCTGACTCGGTGCAAAGCAGTGCTCTCCTCCGGTCTGGTTCCTCGCTCATGAACACGTCTCATAAAATTCTGACATCACATTTTTCTAGGGATTTTTCTAGGGATTACCACTCCCATGTCCCAGATTTTAAGGGAAGAGCTCATCCTCTGGCAAAGCCTTTCATCTCCCACTCGTACATTTAATGCAGTCAAAATAGGTGGTATTCAAGGATCTTATTATCTGCTGGCGGGGAAGAGCTGGCCTTGTACCAGTTCCTTGGGAAAAGATGCCAACGCTACAAAACTATGGCTAACCAGCCTCAATCAGGAGCCTTGTCAGCAAAGTGGCCATGGACCTGGCTTGCCTACCTGCAGAAGCTCAAGGCAACTTACTCGCTTTTAAAAATGGACTAATTAAACCTCATTTATAAATGCTGATATGGGACCACTTACGTTAATTAAGGACAATTTAAATGGCCTTATTTAGTAGCATTTGGGAGTAAATTAAACTGAATTAAGGCCACTGTAATTCTGAATGAGAGTTTTATGCAGAATTTTAATGCTCTTTAATCCACTTTAGATGCAGTTACTTCAATTTAACTTTCTTAACAGTCCTGTGTAGACAAGCCCCAAGCAATGAGGGGCAGGTATCCGTACCCGCTCAGAGCTTGAGCTGATGGCTACAGCCTCTCTGGGAGGGGACGGGGCTGGGGCTGGCTGTCTTGGGGCCTGTGCCTTCCCAACAGCTTTAGCATCCTAAATCCCGTTCATCTGCGGAGTGAATTAATGTCTCGTCTCACTGCACTTACCAACATGTGCTCCTGGGTGACACGAACAATACCAGGTAGATTAACTGAATCCTCCCATCACCTGTGAGGTAGGGATTCAAGAGGCTGGCAGAACTGTATCTGAATTTTCTTTTACAGTGAGCAGTATAATTTATTACACAGTACTCAGCACATCAGGGAATTAAAGGAAAAAACAAGTGATGATTTATGCCCTTTCTTTGGAAGAGGGTCGCCATGCCTCATGAGGAAAGCCGAGCAATAATGCTGGAAGGAAAGCTTAGCAACATCCCTCTAGAGCAGTTTGCTTTTAGAGCCACAACCACTCACATTTATGGAGATGCTGACTGAGAGACCATCTGCTTGTCTTGCTTGCTTCAATAAAGACGTCTCCGATGGCAGCATCATAGCTGGTTGCCGGAGTGAGAACCCATCGGCTGACGCATCGCTCCAGTTTGGAAGCGTGCCCAGCGGAGGCACCAGTGGGAGGTCACTCCCCTCCCGCACGCCAGCTCCACTCCTGTGCGCGCGCGTCGGGCGAGAGCTCCTGGCCTCCCAACCCTGGTGCTATGTGCCACAGTGATTCAAGAGGAGAAAAAGTAGCTCAAGTCTTCTCAGAAAAAAGGAAAATGTAGCAAGGGAGAACTAGAGGAGAAGGTAACCGAGGATTTGCAGAACTCGCTAACTTGTGTTTTGAGCCTGTATGCCCACAGTACTCGTCACATTGCTAGCTGTCTTCCCAGTGCCACCTTCATCCACGAGTATGGGATTCCCTTGCAGCTGCAGACAAATAGACTTGATTTTTCTCTGAAATATTCTCTTGAACTTATTTCCCAGCTTTTATCGAGATCCTCATAAGCACTCTCCAGAGTAACTTACTCTCTGTGTAGCTGGAGGGCTCCTTGCAGAGTAGACATGTTTCGGAGGCAATCGCTTGCTCTGGAGGAGAGTGTACGCTCTTGAGGGACCACACCGGAGAAATTTATTTGGCTGTCATTGCGACTGCCTGCGCGCCTGACTAGACACAGCCTTAGGTACTACTCCGAGTAAGCAGCCTTGATCTCTACCTTTGGTCTTAGTGAATGATGGCATTAAGTTATAGGAGGACGACCTTATTTCTTCAGTGACAGATGGATCGGGCACACCCTGGCTATTTTTTTTTCTCGTGCTTCCGTCAAGGAAAAGAGCCATCCCTTCAAGGTCTTTTTGACTATAAATCTTGTTGAGGGTTGAAGGGACAGAGGCAGCAGAAGCCTCACCGTCACCCAGGCTGTCCCAGGTGCAGCACGCGGTGCTGCACGAGCGCGTGAGGTCTCAGCTGACCAGGCAGGGATGCTGGGACAGGTACCCTGCAGGGCGGCTGCACAATGAATCCTCCCCATCTGTCCCACCCTAAGGCTGTGTGGCTCGGAGTGTGTCTCCTGAAGTCTTCCATGAAAGGTAAACCAGCACACCAGCCGGGCACTGACAAACCATGGCTGGTGTCAGGATAGCTCCCAAGAAACCCTGTCACCGACCATCCTGGCAGCAAGGAAAGGGCTTGGCTGAGCCTGGGAAAGTGGCTCCTCCACACGCCTGCTCCAAAGCCAGGGAGGATTGGTCCCACTGCCCCTGCCCAGGATGCATCAGTGACTGAACATCTGGATGATTCCTCCCTGCTGCGACCAGATTTTCCCAGCAGACATGTTTAACAGAAGTACCCGGAGCATTTGCACTCAGGTAGCACCCTCTGCTTTCTGAAGCAGCGCTCCTCACTTACCGGGTAACCTCGGGTTTACCACAGCAGAGTCAAAAGCAGAGAGAGGCAACAGACTCAACTAATAAATAATGGTGGGGAAAACCAAGCAATTACGCAAGTGTCTCTGTGATAGCAGCCAACCGTTTTGCTAAGCCCTTCCCAGTCACTGCCCCTCTGCCGGAAAATATCAGCTGCCCCCTTCTCCAGAAACGTCTCTGCCTGCTCAACCCGAGTTTTGTTTAGATGCAGCATCCGTAGCCATGGATTTGCTGTACTCTGACACGCCTGGGAGCATATACTACTGCAGAGCTAAAAGAATATAAGTTGAACAAACATTTCACGGTATTAACATAAGATGTTTAAATATACAGTCACAGAATATTTTATCCCACCCAGAGCAATGTGAAGAGCGGGGGATTTATGCCTATTGCTGAGCAAATACCTCTTGAGAAGTCACATCCATCTGGGAAGCAGATGGTTCTTGTTCTAAGGAACTGAAAGCAGAGCACGCCTGAGAGAGGCGAGCCGAGGGCAGCAGCGCTGGGAGCTCTCCTGCTTTCGGCCCCCAGGGACGACGGAGGGTCCTATGGAGCAGACCTTGCCCTGGGGGCCAGAGATGCAGAGCTCACCATGCCTGCGCTATGGGCACACAGAGGGGAGACAGCACAGCCCCAGCCCCAAGAAGAGCTGGCTACAGATGCCTCTCGCTCTGCAGGGAGAAGGGAGACACGTTTGCTCTTTCCTGGTGTTCTGCACGTGCTGCGGCAGGGGATGAAGCCTCCCACACCGCCCAGGGCTGAGACCGCGCAGCTCCCAAGGGAGAGTCCTGGTGCCCACTCGCAGCCTCGTGGCAGCATGTCCATCACGTGCCTCCGGCGCATGGGTGCGTGGTGACATTGGGTGACAGCTCAGCACATGGGCTGGGAGCAAGCCGGGTCAGCAAGGCTGGCTTCGCAGCGCGGCGCTGAGACAGCGCAGTGCCGTGGCTCATAGCTGTAGTCATCCGTAGGCATGTCTCTGGAATGAATGGAGACAAGTAGCAAAACCTCAATGTGTCAAACGCTTCCTGAGCAAAGGGACACACATCCCCTTGCTGTCTGCTCTGTGGCTGGTTTCCAGCCCTGCGAGCAGGAACATCTCCTGGAGCCATGGGGATGTGCTCTCACCTGGCAGCTCTCGGTGCCCGCAGCAGGAGGGAGCCGCAGAGGGGCTGCCGGCCACCCCAGCCCGGGCCCTGCACTCCCCCAGCCAAGAGCACCGGTGCCAGCAGCCGCTCTCTGACAGGCCAGCCGCTCTCTGACAGGCCAGTGCCGAGCCGCTTCACACACCGGTGGTGCCACCGGGCAGTGCGAGTGTTGGGGGAAGAAGACTGTCCATCCAGGAATAACTTCCAGATGTTCCCAGGCTTGCGTGTCTGCTCTGGGCACGCAGGAGGTCAGCAAAGGACATCTCTAGTCCTTCCCTCATGAGCCCCACTGAAGTCTACATACCCAAGGGGTTAACTCCTCGACAGCGGCTTTGGGGGACCTCTTGTGCTAAGTGGGCTCATCATGAGCCCCTTGGGACACAGGCCGAGTCTCCCCAACGCTCCTGTTAAAGCTGCATGGAATGGCATTCCCGGCTCCACCAGGCACCGAGCTGAGCGCATGCTGCCGGTCAGGAAACTCTCATTTCCTCCTCCTCCCGGCCAGGACGGCGGGGTCAGCGTGGACCCCAGACATGGGGGCCGGGCATCGCCATCGGGGCTGTGCCGCTGCCTGCCTGCCTGCGCAATGTGGGACAGCGCTGGCTGCCCCAAAGCCCTCCCAC
>NW_010559197.1:0-228 GCF_000687285.1 Phaethon lepturus | reverse complement strand
GCCGGCAGCGTCCGAGAGGTGGTTTCCTACCTGCTCAGGCTAAACGTAGAGAAGGTGTTAACTGGCCCACGGACCAGTGACAAAGCTTGTTCCCAACGTTTGGCAAGTGGCCGCGGGCACGGACAAAGACTGAGCTGTCTGGTGATAGAGGAAGGCTCTGTGGTTTGCACGCCTTGCCGCAGTTGTGCCGTGCGCGCGCTGCAGAAGTGCAAACAGGGCTGGCCTCTC
>NW_010559196.1:0-10476 GCF_000687285.1 Phaethon lepturus | reverse complement strand
GGCAGCGGCAGCGAGGACCCCCGTCTCCAGCCCTGCTGTGGCTCAGGGCGGCCGCGGGCCACTGCACGGGCGACCCAGGAGGGACACTCCCAGGGAGCCCGGCTAACCCTCCGTGCTCCCTGCAGGAAGGGGAGAAAGGGATAGATGAGCGTGGGAAAGAAGGAGCAGGTATTAGTTAATGATTGTACAGCATAGGGCTGTTACTGAGTGAACAGAACAAGTGCTCGAGGGAGGTAAAATAAACTTCCTTTTTGACATCCAAAGGGGGTTTCAGAGTGCCGCCTCCTGTGTGCCACGCTGTGCCGGAGCATTGGCAGAGGACAACGTCAGGAGTGTTGTAAAGGGGAATTTTTGTCAGGGCAGGTACTCAGACTTGTTACACCTGGGGGTGTGACTGCCTTGGTGTGTCTGGCTTGACTGCCTGCATCGTGAGCCCCCTGTGCTGGTCCGAATTGTGCTGACAGGAAGCTGTGACAGCCGTTGATGGCACTTAGAAGAATGCTGCAGGGAAAAAATAATGAGAAAAGACTTAAGACCACTATCCAGATTTCTGGATGTATAATTAGGATGTCAGGAACCACTAGAAATAAAAAAATTAAGGCAGTCAGTTGTAACCAAAATATTAAAATATTTTGTTCTGAATTTCATTTTTTTGTTGTACACTACATTTTTAGTATAAGTGATCACATTTTCATAGTAAAAAAACTGGCTTTGAATAAAAAATGGGAACTTTTAATTTAGTCTGTTGAAACTGGATTTTGAATTGGATATTGAAACTGGCAATTTGTCATAACCAACCTTCTTCCCTACATAAAAAATCGGTGTTGATGAATCAGCATATTTTTAAAATAAATATTTCTCTAAAAATTCTTGGCAAGCAATGTAAGTGTACAGAGCCGAGCATGCGAGCAGAGACAGTAATTTATTTCTGGAACCGGTCATTCTATATGTGTACCGTGGGAGTTGGGATTTTATCCAGTTTTGCCATGAGTGAAAATTATTCTGCAAATCTTTTCTGTAGATACTAGTTTTGGCTGCCTTTGTGTGTTGCGTGATATTGTGTGTTTTGCCACGTCAACAAAACAACTCGAGCTAGTGTTTGGGAGTGCGAGCTTTGCGCTTGCACGATCAGAGGTTGGGCGGTGTGAACCTTGCCTAAGGTTTGCGTAAAAGGCGCTGCGTGTGTGCTACCTCCTGCCGTGAAATCACACAGTGTTTCTGTGGAAGGCACGAGGGAGAGAGCAGCGGGAGCACGGGTGGGGTGCCCGATTCCCCCTGCGAGGGCGGCGGCCGTGGGGGATTCTGGCTCTGCCTGGGGGCTGCAGGAGAGCCTGGTGGGAGCGGGCCGTGCTCCGTCCCTGCCGGCAGCGTGCGCAGCAGCGGGAGAAGGACGGGCAGCGCAGTGCCCGGCTTGCTGAGGGCCGTGGGCCCCGGAGGGGGCTCAGGTGGTGGAGGGGCGAGGCTTGGGGCCGTGTTTTTGCGAGGACACAGCAATCCTGCCAGCTGGTAACGACTGGCCTCAGCTTTCGGACGCCTTTCTACCCACAATCTCAGGGACTTCTGAACACAGCCAGGCACTTGCAGGTTACCGGCAGTCACTGTCTGCAACACCCAGATGCAACAGATGCTCAGAGCACTGTTGTTCGCTGTGGTGAGCTGGCAACGACAGGACGTGGCATCTTGGGGACAGTGCATCATCCCAGCGGCAACTGCTGGCCGGGCTGCAGAGTGTGCCTCCACCCAGTCTTCGCAATGGGCTTACCGTCTGCTTTTTTCTCCTTTAGCTACTGGGACCTGTATTAAACACTGGCACAACTGTATTTCTGTGATTATTGGCAGAAGTTGGCTTTCATTTAGCAAGTAGTGCCCTATCACTTAATCTAGAGTTCTCTCACAAATGATATGTGATCAGCTAACAGTGTTTAAATTGCGTTTCTATGCTATCAGACGTGTACTCCGGAGAATTTTCACTGAAACTATTGGAGTTCTTATCGAGGTTTGGAGAATACAATAGAATAACCAATGCTGACAGCATTGAATTGCTTTTGTGAGATGCCACAACACTTCAAAAATAATTTCCTGCTTTAAATTCAGGGGAATATGGTACTGACTTGGACACTGCTGTGTGGCAACTGTTAGTAAATACTTTTTTTACCACCATGACCCGTGTGTGACGAACGTAACACCAGGCAACACTGAGACAATAATGTAACCTTGGTTTGGGGTTGAGGGGTTGGGAAGGAAAGAGAAACAAAGTAGTATTTGGAAAATCAGGTAACACTCCTAAGAAGGACTTGTTTTTGCGCAGGCAGAGGCTTTGTAGCATACACTGTAGATCTGCAAAGTTCATACTCAAATGAGATAGCAGCAAGAAGTGTGCTTTTACAAAGTCCCTCCTGCTGATGTCCTTCGCATACTCACGCATCTTCAAGAAAATCCAACGTTTTATTTAGAAATTCATGACCCATTTGTCCTTCCTTTTTGCGCCTTCCTTCATTACAGAAGGACTTCCCAGTATTTACAGTCGCCTTCAGTGTAGATGCTAGCACTGTCAGGATACACTTGGTAAGGCTGTGGCAGCCTAGTGTTTGTGCTTTTATATAAAATTAAATATACCTGGGCTATCTCAAAGGCACTAGCATTGTCTGTGGAGCATTAAATCACTGTACATCTGTGAAAGCCAGATACGGTTGTGGATAATACCCTGCCAGGGATGCTGCCAAGACTCTGAGTCAAATTCAACCCAAATATTTTAAAGTTTGAGTTTATTGTTTCAAGTTAATGAGTATAGCTTTAACTCAAGACAAAGACAAGAGCTGAAACCAGGTGAATATGGCTTTAAACCACACAAGAGTTCCCCTTGGGATTTTTTTTTTTCAGTTTAAGTTTAGTCGAATAAAATAATCAAAATACTCTGTAGGAATGATAAGCTTTAAAGTGTTTTATTCCAGTAGTGTGGTTTGGATAATTTGTAGCAGCCTGGAACTCAGAAAGTGGTCAAAATAATTTACTGCAGGTATTAGGAATAAAAATTATCTTTAGAAAACAACCCCTTGAGGAATTCTTGTGATCTCATCTTGTGGAAACTAATCGGACTCATTTGAAAGGCTTTGTCACAAACATAGAAGTATTGTGTAGGTGATCAAGTTTTAGAAATAATTCATAATTTTCCACAAGAAATCTAACCCTCCTGTATGTCTTCATACTTTTTATAATCATTAAAACCAACTATAATTAAAGAAAAAAGCAATCGGTCAGTTGTTTCAAGGACTTGTAAAGCCCTCAAGTCCTCTGAAATCTAAACATGCAAGAAGAAGGAACCAAGAATTTAGCTCTCCACAACAATCCCACAAACAGCTTCTTCAGCTGAAACAGATACGCTCAGATGTTTTGTACTGCTGCAAGTTGTGAGCTGCTGCTACATGTGTTGCAAAACAGAATTATAGTCCTGAGGTTCATTCTTTTCTTAACTACAGCTAATTTTCATGTTATGGAGCAGATTCTTCTCAGATAGTCAAAATCCTATTATATCAGCTGGAGATCAGACCGTGGAAATTTCAGAAAATCTGAATGCAAGTGGAATTGAATCTACTGCTTTATTATTTTGGATTTAGCATATTTTCTACAGGTTTTGCAGGTCTGAGCTATATTTAGTCACCAAAGTGACAGACATTCTTCTCAGGGAATGAAATACATGTTAACAAATTACAAGCAAGTGCTCCAGCAGAGCGTCTGCAAGGCTCTGAAGGGATGCTTGGTCATTTTTGATGCCTAAGACTTATATTTTCTCTTAATAGGCAATTTTTTTTCTTTGCAGTAGGCACGAGATCTTGAAATTCATAGACATTCAACCAAATAAAACTAAAGACAGAAATGAAAAATGGAGGGACAGATCTTCAGATGCTGTTAATTAAATTATTTTATGGACTTTGATGCAGCTTTTGAGCTCAGGGAGATGCACTCCAGTGTATCTATAACCCAGAGTGCCTACATCTATCAGTGAATTAGCTATCAATCTTAACTGAAATGAAAGCCCAATTATTTATGCATCTACTTTGACATAACACATCCACATCACTGTTCCAGAAGCATTTCAGATGTGAACTAGAACTCTGGAGAACTGCCTTTGTGTTTGATGTGGATGTGCCCTGAATTAGCAATGTCTCCTTCCTCCGAATGGCTGGAGGTGAATCCCACCCTTGCTGCTGAAGAGGTGACAAAGATTTGGCTCCACTGAATGAATGGCAGCAAGGTCTTTGTTAACTTCAACAGACTTTTACTGGTGATGCAAAAGCTTCTTTTACAAGACTGCTTATGAATCTTGGCTTCTCCAATGTGGTGTTCC
The DNA here is from genome assembly GCF_000687285.1 of Phaethon lepturus. Classification (NCBI taxonomy): domain Eukaryota; kingdom Metazoa; phylum Chordata; class Aves; order Phaethontiformes; family Phaethontidae; genus Phaethon; species Phaethon lepturus. Next base: position 6,131 of record NW_010559196.1, on the reverse strand, counting down.
TGAAAAAGTGCCTAAAAAGGTGCCTAGACCTCATTGAAGATGGAGTTTAATTCTTGCTGTTCACAAGTGATTACTTCTTGCTACAAGACAATTGGCTAAAATATCCTAATATTTTCCTGCAGTCAGTATGAATTTGTCTTGAACTGGTGAACTGCAAAGCTGTGGTATCTAGCAAGTGGGATGGAACAATAGTTATTCCAGTATTCCCGAGGAGCCCTGAGTAACAAATGCACATGTTCAGGGCTCTGCTTTGTTAATATGGGAGTAATAATAGTTGTTCGTTGTGAAATTCAAGATCAGAACTTGCTGCCCTTGCTCTTGCTGTGGTAATCAAAATGATTATATTTTGCCGGTATCATCATACTGATCTTCCAAAATGTGAAAGTGGTACATGATGCAGCTCAGTGACTCACCCCAAAGAAAACAATGCTTAATTATCTTTAATAAAAGCTGCATTTTTCAGGAAATTTAAGCCCCAGAACAACCATGTTGAGGCAATCTGGTATTTATCAGTGAACAAGGCCCCTTGTGGGGTGTGTAAGGGTTTGCCACAATGTATGGGGAAGAACTGATTGATCCCTGGCTGTCCGCAGCAGTGGGTGGGTCTCTGGAGGGTGCTCAGCCCTGGCCCACCCCTGATGCTACTAAATCCCTGATTTAATCCCAATCTTTGCCCGTGTTTTACTATGCATTTCAGTGAGAGGACAGCAACGAGCTGTTAGAAAACTCTACTCACCATAGAAAGCTGCAACCACTTGAAGACCTGCAAAAATTTAGGCTAATTATTTGCTAATTAATTAGTTGGTAGAGGTACATTTGAGGAAAAAATGCATCTCCAGGACCCCCACTGATAGCAGGGCTGTAGCGAGGTGAATTCTGCTCCTTGTGGCTGTGATGAGCTAGCACCCCTGTGAAAGGCTAGTGTGAGACCTACCTGTCACTGCAGCCTAAGGCTGCCCAGATATCTAAGCAGTCTTCTGCTCAGTCACACATATGAATTGTTTGGTAGCAGCAATACTTTACCTCCTTTTGCTACAGATGAAGCTGATGTCTCCTGCTCACCAGATGCAGCTGGCTCCTCTTGCTCCTGGAACTTCCCCTTGCCTCTCCCAGCGTGGTACCTTTCCCTTGCTCACTAATGAGCTCACCGAGCGAAAAATATAGTAAAAGCGTAGTTTTTTCAATTAACAGGGAAGGAACTCTGATGCTTCTCACAGGTTAGGTTCACTGGATATAATATGTCCCCAGTCTTCAAACAGCATGTAGTCCTTGTCCCTGAGTATTTCTGAACTCTACTCAAGGCTTCCTGGGCCATCGCAGTTTGTGATAAAGGCACAATAAAAGTAACGAGGCATTGAAGTTATACCCATGATGCTGCTCACAAAGGACTGTAGGGTGGGTTTTAGTCACTTCTGTGCTGACAGTGGCGCACACCCTTGCTGGCCCAGCAGGATGGCTGTGTGTTAGCACTGGAGCTCCCAGGGTGATAGCAGAAAGCTTGGTGCACGCTCCCTTCCCTTCTGGTGAGCCAACCAGTGCTTGCGTCTCTGTGCAAGGGAGGGAAGAGCAAAACCACAAAGTTGTTTCCCAAACCAGTCAATTCTTCTTGCTTTGGCACTGATTCTTAAGACAGGGCATATGCTTCCCTCTTTGCTTCAATGGGACTTTAGTATGTGTTTAAGGTTAAGCACATGCTTAAGTCCTTTCCTGGATTAGGAACCATTGAAAACAGATGAAATGTCTTGTATAAGGGTGTGCAAGCCAAAAGGATGGTTGGCATGGCAACAGCTGAAAAATTCCCCCGATGCAAAAAGCTAGAGCACGATGAGGAGAGGAATGCTTCTCCCTACCTTGCTTGTCTACCTGATAGCTTCAGGCATGCTGAGCCAGCCTCTAGGTCCTCCAAACCACTTAAACGTGGTCAGCTTTCACACCTTGCTCAGTGCTGGATGAATGGTTAGACACATCAGTGTTTCTCTTTTTTTTGGTCACTTTTGCTCATCACTGTATTATATTTGTGTAATTTCCAAATGGACCCAATTTAGCCTTCACTCAGGAATTTTTTGTGCAATTGTTCCTGCCTGTTAAGTTAATTGTATGTATTTGATCATAGCTTTGTCTCTAGCTAGAGAAATATCCAGTGCAGCTCCAACAAGTTCTTAAGAAGACCACTATATGTCCTTCTAAACAGACAAGTTTGCATGCTTTTTAAACATAGCTGTTGTGGGTACTTTTATCTTTGCCCAACAGCATGCCTAGAATCATAGAATATCCTGAGCTGGAAGGGACCTGTGAGGACCACCGAGTCCTGACTCCACACAGGGCAACTTAAAAGTTAAACCATATATTTAAGAGTGTTGTCCAAAGACTTCTTAAACACTGACAGGCTTGGGGCCATGACCACTTCTCTGGGGAGCTTGTTCCAGTAACAATATTTTACTTAAGAGTGTTGATTTTGATGGAAGATTGTAATCCAGAAAATCACTTCAGCAAAGCACTATCTAAGCAAAGCTTTACTTAGGTCTTAGATTTCTTTATTTAACTCTTGTCCCTCTGTAATGTGCTTTACATGCACAAAAGGAATCTTTGATCAGTTTTGTTTGCAATGAACTTTAAAACAGAGTGAATTAAGAGCCAAGTTTGCTTTAAAGACTGAGCCCCTGGGACAGCATTATCGACCTGGCCGTGTTCCTCTCCTGGCGATACGATGCAGTCTCCAGATAGTCTGGAGTGGCAGTCTGACAGTGCGAACCATCATCATCTGAAAAACACTTATGGATTCTCTCGGATCCCCCTGCTCTCAAACAGGGAAAGTAGAGGAGATGTTCCGAGTCCCTTAATTAATCTCTGCTGGGTTCAGGTGTGAATAGCTCCTTTTTAACATGGATTTTGTAACGCTGTGTGTGCACTACTGTGAATACAACACGACCTAAACTTATTTTCTTTCCCACTGTTGATTCTATTTTTTGCTTTGTAGTGTCCTGCAGCAAAGATAAGCTTTTATGTTTGCATTGAGAAACAAACACACAGATAAAATCTCTCACAGCAGTAGTAATTAATAAAATTGCTATTTTTTGTTATCCTAAGTAGCAAGTATGCAATGTTCCATGTTGGTATTTAGGCAACTGTTCTATAGGTAAGGTTGCAGCACTCAGGAATATATAGCCTAATTCATAGGTTTTAGAACCAACGGAAATAATTAGTGGTGATTGAGGATGACTCTCTTGTTCAGCTGTTAACTTTAACTTTTAACACTGAAAAGCAAATAGGGGCCTGGCAGTCAAAAATGCTGAATAAATTGAATTTTACAGGAGATGCCATGATGAACAACGCTATCGTGACCTTGCTGTTTATTGGGCTGGGTTTGCAATACCACACTGTTTTGAAAAAATCATTTCCATATGAGTATTGGTGTGAGATTTTACTTTCTGAACATATCTTCCTCAGTTTGTCATGGTTTTCACTGCCATGGAGCTATGAGTAGGAACCTATCTGTTTTCAATTGGTTGCCAGAATGCTCACATACTTAGACTGTGCAGTTAAAATTGATTTATTTTGTGGGTATGAAGTTGCAGTTACAAAGTTTTATTGAATAGTCATCATTGGTAAAGAAAAAGCTCAGACACACTGCAGAGAGATTAAATACCTCTGAACCCGTGGGCTTTGGTCTGAGTGATGAAACGGAGAGCCATCTTCTGTCATCCCAAGGGCCTGGGACACGCCATTGTCAACCTGCTAGGAGATCTCAATTTCATACTGACTGTTGTGGTGTAGGTGGTAATGGACATTTGATGGAATATTCTGAATAAGGTCAAAATCGCCCTTTGCTTTTCTTGCCGTAGGCCTTCTTTAGAAGGAGCTCTGCTCATCGGCCGGGATGCCACCGCACTGCGCATCAGAGAAATCTGAGCGGGGCCACTGATGGTTACAGCTAGAGCGTAGCTTTAAACGTTTCTATGCCTCTGCTTTTCTGCTGTTTCTTACTGGACTGCACATGCCTTTGGGCACAGATCAGGTGTGGAGAATGGGCTTGTGTTTGGCGAACAAGCGAAAGACTCTGGACATCAAACTGCAGCCTCCTGCTGTGGCATGACTTCCTGAGTGCCCGTGGGTAACTTGTTCAGTGCCTCAATTCATGTTCTGCAAAATGGTGCACAACCTTACCTCTTAGGGGTTTTATAAAGAAAAATATACCGAATATGATGAGTTGTGTAGCTTCTATGGCACTGCAAAGAACTACACAAGTCCTGGAACCACGATCAGGCCTCCCCTGGATCCCCTGGGCGTTTTGCTTGTGCTGATCGTAGCAGGAGTTCACAGTCACTCAGCACAGAGGAAAGGTTCAGATTAACAACCGTGTGTTTCTTATGCTCACGTTCATCTGTCATGTTTGCTCAGTCTCCCAGCATGATTAAGTCATCCAGGAATGAGTTGAAAGGGCCGGGTTTGTAATTAAAACGGGAACACATGTCTGAGTTTTCTTTTACCTGTTGCTGAACATGGAGCATAGGGCATGTAAGACATGAATTGGATGTAAACTTCCGAGAGGAATTGAGTAATCATTTCAGTGATATTGCCTGCAGCTTGCTCGCTTGCTTTTGATGCAGCTATAGGGTTACCGGAGGATTGTTCACGTCTCTGGGACTGTTGGGATCCTGGGATTTTGATGACATTTCCTTTCACTGTCTATTTCTCTTCCATTCATTTGTAAGAGTGCATAATTTTTTAGTTTGTTTAAAGGAGTCCTAGTCATGTTTTTCCCTCAGATTCTTTCTCAGGGAATCAAAACTGAAAAGAACAGTCTTGACAGCATTTTGGCTCCAGTCTTTGGCAGGTATTGAGTAAACACAAGGTGTGAAAAGTGTAAGCTCATGCTACTTACATCTACAGTGAATAGCTGAAAATAATGGATTGCAGCATTAGGTTTGTTACCTTCGGTGCCTTTTGTTACTCAAACCCCTCCATTTGCAAATGTCTGACTGCTGGGTTTTTCTGGGTTAGGTTTTGCCTGTGGGTGCACAGGTAGGCACCTGCTAAGCGTTTCAGAAATGTCTGTAACTCCAGCTGGTATTTTCCTGGGTAAGCAGCAGAAAGCTCAGGATAGTTCCCCACTAGGTGTTTGCGCGCCAGCAAGTGCTCCGCGGCCGTGCCTGCTGCAGAGCCGGCGCCGTGCTTTGTACTGGTGTGGAGCGCCTGCAAGGGCGTGAGGCCGCCCCGTCTTCTCCTGGGTGGCCCTGGGCTTTCCCAGCTGGCACTCGTGGTGCCCCATCACAGCCGCTGTTGCACCGGTGACCCATGACTCAGGCTGACTCACAGGTTGTCCTCAGATAAGACTGTAACTTGGATACGCTTTGTAAGAGCTCAGCCTACCTCAAAGACCGCGTTGAGAAGTTTTGATACCTGATGCTTGCAAAGCAGCCACCCAAAGCTCTGAAGACATCTTCACAGAGCACTGTGCCAGTGCAAGAGAACTGGATAAGGCTAAGGTGTCTGGTGCTGCGGTTGTTACTAGCATGTGTTTTACCCGCTGCTTTGCGTGTATCACAGTCACTCTTTGAAATTAAAGCTCATGTTAAAAGGGCAACTGTAGTTTGCTCTATTGAAAGATGGGCAAAATATGGGGAATATATTTAAAGTCACAGAGAGAATCTACAGGAAAGCGAAAGATAAAAATCAAATCTCCCAAGTCCTGGGCTGCACCTATAACCACAGACCTATTTGACTCTCATTTACTCGTATTGTCATCAGGAGCTGATTTATTAAAATCCCTAAAGGTCACAGTGCTCCCTGTAGTAAGAATGATACAATGCAACAGACCATTGTCTGATATAATTGTTTCTGTTAGCATTTCTGTTTATTTATATACCTAGGAAACTCTTTTTCCAGTTTACTTTTGCTTACTCCAGTTGTACATTCTCGGTCAAATAACTAAACCTTGATATCCCACTGGAAATCACCATCTATCCCCAATTTACTCAAAGGATGACCTAAGCATGAGGAGTGTTTTGCCACAGACCCCAGGTTCTGTCTCTCTGGAAGCGTACCTTGCTCTGACTCCACCAGCGCTCCAGGTTGGATTTAGTACTGTGCTCCAGTAACTCAGACAGAATCACAGAATCACAGAATCACAG
>NW_010559195.1:655-877 GCF_000687285.1 Phaethon lepturus | reverse complement strand
TTACTCTGGGGGAAAAAAAATAGTATCATGTCCAGTTCTGGGTGGAGAAACAGTGCGAATGCACCCAGCGCGGGCTGGCGGCCGGGGCCTCGGGCATGCCGGTCCGCCGGCTCCTGGCCCGAGTCAACGCGGAGCTTTGGGAAAATGACTTACGCTTTGTGCTTCTGCTTCCCCTGGAGGAAAGAGCTGTCCGCGGCGGGCGCGAGGCGCAGCCGATCAGCA
>NW_010559195.1:370-599 GCF_000687285.1 Phaethon lepturus | reverse complement strand
TGGTGGTTCGTGCAAAATGACATAAATGCTTAGCACAGAGAAACATCACCCTCATTTCAGCAACCGCTTTTCCCCCGTTTTTCAACCAGAAATGATAAGAAAAATTTCCCAGCAAAATATTTCCAGGAGAAAAAAAGAGCAAAATCTGTGAGAGAATTTCCCATATTCTTCTGACGGGTTCTTTTTGTTATGAGCAGTACAGCTGATACTGTTCTCAGCCTAGCGTTTC
>NW_010559195.1:0-236 GCF_000687285.1 Phaethon lepturus | reverse complement strand
AAAGCTGCTTTCATCCTACACCTAAATACCATGAGGAGTGAACTTCCTAAAGCCCTGGAGAAGTCTAAATATAGAAGCCAATCAAGGGCTGACTTCCCAGAGATGAGAAGTACCACGAACAGTTTCTTGATCAAAAGTTGTAAGAGTCCATATTGAAATAAAACGTCTGCTTCGGTACTGAAGCCTGTGCAGAAGGAGTAATTGCAGAGGTGGGCTGTGCTCCGTGCGCTCGCCGC
>NW_010559194.1:447-855 GCF_000687285.1 Phaethon lepturus | reverse complement strand
AAAAAAAAAAAAGTTTTGCGTCTTACAGTTGCCTACATTAGATTAATTTATGCTCTAGTTCGGTAGTGGGGGAGAAAAGAAAAAATAAGAAAAAAAATTAGAAAACAAGCAATGGTAAGACATCCAGGTTGTGGTTGGAACACAGTCAAGATAAGGGTAAAAAAGCCCCAAAACTAAAAATCAATATTTCCTTGTGTCGAAAGGGGTCCTAAGAGTTGTCAATATCAGGTTCGAGTTTGGTTTTTTTCCGCATGAAAAAAAAAATTATTTAAGCATACTCTTCAGAGCAGGAGAGTTTACAACACAGTAATATTTATTCACAAAAAGAAAAAACGGAGGGGGGAGGAAATCCCAATATTAAAGGAATGTCCGGAAAATGACCACTTAATGGTTTCTAAAAATGTCAGC
>NW_010559194.1:0-228 GCF_000687285.1 Phaethon lepturus | reverse complement strand
AGGAATCTAAATGACACCTCTGCACCTTGGTACAAAGCAATCCCATGCCCACAGTTAACTTCTGTCCTGTTGGACCTTGGAAAGAGGCGTTTAACACCGCGGCAAACTAAGCCGTGCCCGAAAGACAGAAAACAGTAGTAATAAATAGAATAGTAATAAATAGAAAATAATAAAGAAACATATCTGCGAATAAACAATCTGGTCTTACCCTGCACTGTGTGATCTTCC
>NW_010559193.1:0-8200 GCF_000687285.1 Phaethon lepturus | reverse complement strand
GCAAGGGTGCAGGTGGAGCGCCTCGAGGGGAAACGGGCACCAGGCCCTCTAGCAGCACGTGCGCCTTCCTGCCCAAACTGGCTCCTCACCGATACGGGCCTTCTCCAGCTCCTTTTTTTCCTTTTACCCCTGCACCGTTTCTGCAAAGAGTTAAAGCCTTTCAAGGAGAAGGAAACAACAGGAAGCAGAGTTTTGCATGCAAATGCCTATGCTCCAGCCCAAATCCTATCCCAAGCCGATAAAAATGTGCCTTGCAAAGAAAAAGAAGGGAAAAAATCTCCCTTTGCAGCTGTGCAGCCAGTAGACATCTGGGAGGTCACGGCCACCACGGGCAGGCTCCCAGCCCCGACCCTGGGGGCATGCCCAGGCCTAGGGCTGCCGAAGCATTGCCAGACCCCCTCGGCCGTGCCGCTCACAGCATTAGACACACAGAAAGAGCAAAGGAGATAATGTGGGGACAGAGCACGTAGCACCAGAGAGGCCAGACGTCACAGTGCTTTCCAAATACCACGACTCACCAGTTGTCCAAACGGTGGACAGAGGCCAGTCAGGTAACATCAGCCCAGGATGGCATTCCCTCGCCAGGACAGATTCACAGCTGCCTCACTCACTCCCCTGTGCTCAGCCCTGCAACAGCACTGCAGAATAGCTCATTTGCTCTGAATAATTTATAGACTTTATTATTATTATTAGTTATTATGCTGATCTCTCAGAATCAAGGCAAGACATTTTGTGCCTGCCCCTTCCACAGCACTAGGGTGCCCCAGGGGCTAGGCCTCACTGTTTTTTTCCACACCTCTGGATTTTTGTCCAGGTGGCAAGGAGACAGATTAAAAAAAAAAAAATCAATGAAGCAAAATGTCCCAGGCCAAATTCATTGCTGAAGTATGTGCTGTGGCTCTCTGAAAACCTGGCATCCTGGAGAAGCTGGTAGGAGCTGCCACGCTGGAGTGACCAGTAGTCCGCCAGCCCAGGAGCCCTGAGTGCATGTGGATTTGGGACATTCCCAGCTGACTTCCTGTCCCGGAAATCGCTAGATAGCAAGCCACGAATGCAGTTTGTTTCTTCCTTCCCATCCTGAAGTGGTTTAGAGAAAAAAAAACCCAAACAACAACCCTGAACAATTATGGCCATTGCACTGTTCTTCCAAGGATAAGCAGTGATCTGCAGCATGTCAGTGATTCGTTCTGCATTTCTGAGGCACCCCGTAGAAAAGCAAAAGGCAAATTGATCAAAAAGGCTCTTCGGCTTTGCCACAGCCTTGGCACAGGATCACCTCTAAAATTTATTCTGCCACATGATTTTCACATCAGATGCCAAAAAGTACTACCGCTTTACAGCAAAAGCTAACCAGGTCCAGTAATACAAGCATCTGAATGGACAATTTACTCCGTCTCAAATCTCAAATGCCTCTATAATAGAAGAAAAGCAGCTGTATTGCATATTCCAGCTTCCTGGCCCCAGAGCCCTACCTAAACTCCCCAAGCCCCAAGGGAGGGCTGCGGAGGGAAGAGCTGAAGGAGGTGGCAAACCTCCTTCAGGGCCTGTGCCTGATTATATAGATTAAAGTAGCTCCAGGGCTGCTCTGACTTCTGCCTGGGCCTGGCCCCACCCTTCAGCCAGTCCCCCAAAAATGAAGAAAACAGAATGAGTGTTTGGAGCTCCTGTGCATCTCCTGGATTGAGCAAATGACTGGGTTAAAAACATTAAAAAAAAAAAAAGGTTTTCGTGAAGATGAGGGGAAGAATGATTTTGCAGAAGTCACAGGACCCCGAGATGGGTTTGAGAGGAGGATGAATAATTGAAGCAGCTCTCTACTGCCAATTTGAGACATGGTTAAGGTGCAGTATAACTCTTCAGACATGTGAAGTTTTACACAGTATAGAAATCCCTATCTGCACCCTAGGTAATTCAACAAAAGGAAGAACCAAAGCAAAACAAGGATACAAAATAAGGGCATCCTGGGCATCCTTAATTTGGCCATTATGTCTTTTTAATTAAGGTGTTTTACTCATTAAAAGCATGGCATGCAATTTCATAATCCTATTTTAAGCTCCAAAACTAAGCTTCCAACACGCACATCTCACGGGGATGAAATCTTTAATAAAACGAAACCACCTGTGTACACCTAAAAACCCAAAAGCATAAAAATAAACAAACTGATCTCCTCTGAGTTTGTTTTTAAATACCTCAGACCGAAACAAAGGTGAGCCACTATGAAAATTGACTTAATTGCATCGTAGCTCAGAATAAATTCGTCTTTTCACTACGTATTTGCCTTAATAGAATACATCACACTTCCCTCAGCAGAATGACATCGCCACCCTTCAGGACAGATTTCAAGGTGTAGCGTCACCAATCCAGAGATATGACAGGCTTTTTATTATGTTTTCTGTTTATAATTTTGATTCAAAACCTCAGCAACACTTCAGATGCACATAATCCTTATTAAAACTGACTTGATACAGATTACACCCTGAAGCACAAAAGAAGTCTTTATCACTTATGACCAGTGTTTTAGGAGCTTGTAACTGTAATCAGGTAGGGATTATATCAGCATGATCCATATTAGCTGAACTGTGGCAAAAAGACTTTTTTCCTATTTGACCTTCCCACCAGAGCATGACAATAATAATAATGGTGTAACATGCAACAAACAGGTGCCGCTGAAGGTGGAGTGACTACCCACTGCAGGCAGAGGATGGTACTTTGTATTTTGAAAGAAAAATTAGTCATTAATTAGTGGAAGCAGACCCTTGGATGGTGCATTGTTATCCAGGATTATTTCATTAGGACCTGCTGACCTAATTTCTGCATCGGAAAGGGAATTACATTTTTTCACACCATTGGGAGAGGGAAAAAGAAAAAAAAATCAATAACACAGATTACTCAAACTTTTAAAAATACGGTTGCAAACAAGAGCGGGTATCTGTATTGGTATCTCTACAAAAGCCAAAGGAAATGAAAATCATTACAAATATGTAATCATGTCTCCAATAGGCTCAGATTATGGTCCCCTGAAAATACATAATTCCTAATTAAAACATATGGAATCCAGCTAATACAGCCTCATGACTAGGGGATTTAGCAAAGGGCAGGAATTTTTTTTATTACTGCTATGATGGTCCCCTCTGTCACGGGTTATCCTTAGCTTATTCCTCCCTCAATTGCCCTGGGTATAGCTGACTCAAATAAATTAAAAGAGCTTCATTTGGAAAGCTTCCCCAACACACGAAAGGATTCGCCTCCTAATCTGTCAAAATCCAATAATGTTAAAGCAACTGCAACCTGCTTACGGCTCAGCGGAGCTCTCTGAGCCAACAGGCAGGACCCACAGCCCAGCACCAGATGGGTGGCAGCGAGGAGGGATGGGACAAAAACCCACCTCGGAAGGAGAGATCTCTGCTGCTGAAGTATTTTGTGCCCAAGTGCTGCAAGCTCGCATGACCCAAGTGGTTCAGCCACCCCAGGACGGTGCCCATCCCCCTGCACTCATCCTTTCGCCACAGCCATGAATATGGGATCATCTGCACAACGTGGCACGCATCTCCCCAGGATACCGCTCCCTACACCTCATCCTCACTGGCACAAAAATACATCTCAACATGTCTGACACTTGAGTTCCTTTACAACAAAACACCACCGTTAACCACAGGTGTGCTTAATGCTCTGCCCAGATCACCTTACAACCACTCACCTTGTGTGTCTCAGATCAGCAGACAGTCTTTGATGAGGCCTTACAGCAGCCCTCTGAAAGGGGACACCACCATAAGCCCTATTTCCAAGGTAAGGAACAGAAACACAAGCTCCCCCAAAGCCACCCCATAGCAGAGACAACCCTTCCACCAGTACTGAACCTACAAAACCACTACAGGCAGGTGTTTTCCCTTTCTTATAAACTCTTCTCACTTGCTAATCATTGCCATGTGCCAATCAAGTAACAAGGTAATCAGGGAGCAACATCACATCACGTTTGCTGCATATTCCTAGAGAACGAGATCACCAGGGGAGTTAAAGAAGCCCCTTCTGCTGAGGTCACAGGCAAAAAGGGACCCTCGTAACCTCCTGGAAGCAAAGGCTCAGGTTACCTAGGAAGGCAGCTTGTCCTGGCCCAGGAGTGACAGTGGGTTGTGCGGAGGACGAGGGAAGCGACGCCAGCGGGAAGAGCTTTGCTTCCCGTCCCAGCGTGGACACCCGCAACGGGTGTTTCATGACCTGCCGCCCTCCTTCGGCATGCAGCTTGCCTTGTCGCTAATGGGAGATGTGTGTAAAATCCTCTGCCGGGTTATAGCAGCATTATTTTTTAAATAGGTAGCTGCTTTTTCTGAGTGTTACGCTGCTGGAGAGGAATCCAGATGCCACTGTATTCCCGCCCGTGCCAGCCCGAGATGTTCCTGCCGAGGCAGGGACAGCCAGCACGTAAAATCACCCCACGGGAATGGCCCTTTCCATGCCTGCAAGCACTTCAGGGAAAGTTGCTTTTTCCTTTTTTGCTTTCAGTTTCAGCTCAGTGAATAACACTTCAATGCTACGCACAGCAGCTGCAATAGGCCTCTGTTTTCCGAGTTTTGGGAGCTGCTTGATTTTTGATATATTTATTGCAAAGCCTGTTGAGAGAGGGAGCACCTTCTGGTGAAGTTACCTGCACGAATGCTGACGCACCTCCCGCTTTGCCCTGTCATGAAGTCTAAGATGCTACAATTTACCCATTGCCTTTAGTCCCACAGATAACGGCACAACAAGATCCAGCGGCTGGGGGTTGAACCTAAAATATATGCTTAATTTGCCATTTCAGTGAAAGTAGCTAACAAGCAGGATGGCTTTGCAGGAGCGGGGCAGCCTCTCCCACGCTGGCAGGCTACATGAAGACCACATGCATCTCTGGGAGACGTGGCTGAGGTCAACCATAAATTAATGGTCTCACTGCGAGGGGAAAAAATAATAATAATGGGCCAAATTGCATAGTCTGGTGTGAAGGAGGCCAGATGAGATGCGCCAATGAGTCCTTTCTGTGCCCTTGGACCTTCTGACGGAGGGGAAAAAATGGCAAGGGTTCCCTTTGCCATTTTACCATGGCTGATTCTTAATCAATAGCAGGGCTGGCAGTAGCTCTTGTGCAATACCACTTTCCCCAGAGCTGGGCCCTCTTCCCCTGCAATGCTCCCAACCCCTGCTGGTCTCAGAAGAATTGAGCCCAAAGCTCCACATAGCAATTCAAATGCATCACCAGACATTAGGCCACCGGGTTAACCACTGTTTAATTTCGTCACATTTGTTTGTGAGTTATGTACGTGCCTTTCTTTTGTCAACATCTCCTTTTAAAAAGGATATTGATTTTGTTTTCAAAGGCTCTCGAAAATAAAATGAATGACTACATTCTAAGGAAGAGTCATTTTCTCAACAGCTGTAAATAATTTATTGTTCGCAACCCACCCAGATCAAAAGATACTTCATCAACTGATGTGGCAAAATCTGGTGCAAGCTGCATTTCTATTATCTCAGATCCAATTAACCATTTGGAGCAGACTAAAACATAACTAGATCAATCCAGAATCAGATTAATATCCAATCCATAATCACATTAATCACAATCTGTCCATAATTAGCCATCAGATAATCCCATTGGACTGGAGGTGACATGCAGTATCCCATTATCTCATTAATTAACTATTTTCAGTATCAGACATTGTCCCCAAACACAGGGAAATGTTTTTTAAAGGAAAAATGGACAGGGAATTCTTTTGCTCCATCCTCCCCGTTGAAGCCCCCAATGGCCCAACATTGGAGTTTTACAACATTTCTTTGTTTTCACATGTTCTGTTAGAACCAAGAGCTGTTTTTTTTAAGCTATGTCATCTTTTTAAATAAAATATGATTATGTTAGGAAGATGGATAAATAAAACATTTGTTTCATGTGAACAAGTTTATGAAAGAAAAGAAAACCCTTCATCAAAGGTTTTAATGGTAACATGATAACAATAGCTTTGCAATGCTAAATCTTATTGCAGATGGTTCCTGTCCTTTTTTGTAATGTAAGTGAAATTGTGTTCCATCTGTTTTAATTTTATAATGGACTTAATCCATGGCTGGCTCTGAAAGAATCGGCATTTACTGCCTTTGCAATCTGCTGCAAACAAAAAAATTGTTACCGTTTCCCCTTTCTAGAGGGAACTTGTATTTCTGTTTGGGAGCGAAAACCAAAGAGTCGCTCCGTAGAGAGTGGGAAGTGCTGCTACCCAGCCTCACCCCGCGGCCAGGCAGCCCCTGCCAGCTCTCGCACCAAACCCAACCGGAATTGCCCCGAAAGCAGTTGGAAACTCTGGACGCTGTGTGGAGGAGAGCAAGGAGTAAGTGGTGTGGCAGGAGTGACTGCGTTTGGTTTTGACTAGCAAATGTTTCCAGCAGTTCCAGGCGACCTGAAAGCGGTTTTCCAGAGGTTCCTCCTGACCCAAATTACTCTATGATTTTATGATGTGATTTCCCTTAACCCCCTGCAGATGAACTAACAATTAACCTGTTTGTAAAACGTGGTGGTATCGAGCTGGTTTTATGCCTCAGCATTACCTGTAGTCATTTTAAAGTTTTTCGTACATCACCTACAGGAGGTTCAGGGCTTTCAGCATTTCCATGGCAAGTCCTTTTTTTGGGGTTCTCTTACTAAACAGCCTGTGCAGCACTGCCCACCCTGTTCCTACCTGCCCGGTCACGAATTGAGTCCCGTCCCACCATACCTGCCTGGTGTCAGAGCACTCCTGACACAGGTGCACCTGCAGCACACCTTTGCGCCTGTTTGGAAAAGTCTGGCTGGCTCAGCTGTAACCTTTCCTATTCCTAAGCTGGTGGGAGGTTTGGGAGAGCGGCAAGGACCCTGCCCTTGAGTGAGAAAAGGGGTGATGCAACATGGAGCATCCCTGCCAAGCTGCTGTGTTCTCAGACGTGTCTCATTCTCCTATCACTCTGACATTTTATTTTTGCATTTTATTGTTAACACATGCAGATACTGACTCACTCAGGACTCTGTGGATTCCAGCTGAGGCTGAAGTCACCCTTCTGCACCCCCTTTCCTGCCAGGTGCCCAGGCACAGGCAAGATACCCTCTGCCGCCCCACAGCCATGACAGCGCTGTGGAGGTTCCCGTCATCCGTCCCACAGGGCCACCCCAGTTTGAAGAGCCAGCCAAACTTTTCCAATGGCCTTCGCATCGCTCACCTCCCAGCTCAGCTCTGCTGCTGGCAAACCAGGCACGCTAACGGCAGGCAGTGGTCAGACCACAAAAAGCCCGACAGGCGCCACAGCCAGCCTGCCACTGCCACACAGGCAGGGGACACATGGGCTTGCCCTGCCCTGACGATGCCATTGCCACACCACACCCCTGCACCTTCACACATGCAGGGGCGGGCAGGGATGCCGAAATCCCTTGGCGACACATGTCCCTGCTGAAGTGGGTGCCCCAAACGCCATCCTGCTTCCCTCCTTGGCTCCTGCGCAAACTTAAATATTTGCTTTTAACATTTGGGGTCCTCAAAGGCATGGCAGGGGCTGTGGTCTGGCTGGGGAGAACGGGGCAAACAGTCTAATGCCAGTTATGCAAATCCTCTTCTCCCCCTCCTCAGCTTCTGGGCTTTCATACCTACAGCGTGCCTGGCTTGTACAAAAAGCAAGTGCTTCAGCTGGAAAACCCATCCTGCCGGCTTCCTCCAAGCAAAATGAGCACAGCCTGCCCTGCCTGAGCCAAAATTTAAAGTCACCGCATCTGTCCCAAGCCGTACAGGTTGGTCGATGCCTGTCAGATTTCGTATGTGAAATCAAAAAGGTGATTGTGTGGAGGGCAGGGGCAGGACAGAAGCCCCAAGACAGCAGCAGTCTCAATTCCAGCACGTATACGCTTTCACGGCCCTTTTGAGCTACTCACGGCGCTGTACTGCCAAGTCTTGGGGAATTTAAAACTGAGTCAAAGGCCGCTGAAGTGCTCTCCCTATTCTGCTAATGCACAGGAAGCCCGTGGAGACTGGGGGGAAAAGAGGGAGGAAAAATTAACAGAAGGTATAGAAGAGCAGTGGGAGACGTTCAGCTGCAGGAGCAGCACGGGATCAGGTGCATGAAAATGCGGTAAAATACTATTTTTTCCTCTAATTTCAACTCATCACGTGGCTGCTGCCTGGGACGTCCCCCCCGACGAGGCTGGCGGTCCCGTTAGGGC
>NW_010559192.1:4468-8699 GCF_000687285.1 Phaethon lepturus | reverse complement strand
ACAAGGGGTAATGGTTTTAAACTAAAAGTGGACTAGGATTCAGACTAGATCTAAGGAAGACATTTTTGACACTGAGCATGGTGAACCACTGGCCCAGGTTGCCCAGGGAGGTGGTAGATGCCCTATCCCTGGAACCACCCCAGGTCAGGTTGGACCGGGCTCTGAGCCACCTGTTCTAGTTGAAGATGTCCCTGCTCCCTGCAGGGAGGTTGGACTAGATGACTTTTCCAGGTCCCTTCCAAACCAATCCATTCTATGATTCTAGGAAAAGGCATGCATTAAAACATTTTCAAATTATTTTTCAAAGTTACAAACTTAAGTAATGAAGAAAACTAAAATCTGACCTAGTGCCAGCATGCACTGCAAAAACACTCAGCTAACAACCTATTCTTCGTGTTCAGAAAGTAGGGAGCAGGAGAGTTTGCAAATCTCAAAAGTTTCTCTGTAACTTCAAGACCATTACAAGGAAAAGAGAGACAAATGACTGCTGTACTTGGTGCAGCACATGAATAGTCCTCCATTACCTGGAAAGAAAGTTCCTTGTGGATCAATAGCAAAATATATTTGTAGGAGTTATTCACTTCACATCAACATTTGTCATGACAATGTACCACCTTCATGTAGAAATGTCATTAGACAATCAGATCGCTTGCATGTAAGCACAGTAGAGAGTCTTGTCAGAGCTGGAATTAGTTATACGTACTGATTCCACAACTGTGACTATATCCCCTTGCCGTGATCCTCTCAAATTATTTGAAATTACTGATCACGTATGTTTGCTCCCAAAGGATACCATAAAGGAGCAGATAACCATACGAGCCTAACTGTAACAGTCACTATGCAGTAGAGAGAGTCTCAAACATTCCTCACTTCTAGAAGGATTAACTAAACTACTCAGAAACATTAAGCAGGAAACAAAGAATGGAGCTCAAAGAACTGCCAAACCATGGGTAAATTCAACAAATATCACTTCAAGCATGCCCTGAAGTACCTTGCATAGTCTAAAACATGTAGGAGTCCTTGAGAGACCATGAACTAGCAGCAAATTGGGGGAATAACTGTGAGAGACTTCAGATGTCTGCAGAGAGACGGGCCAAATGCCACTTTCACTGATAGTTAAGGCAATAAATGAAACACGATCCAGGCTTCAAGACTGAAAGGAACACCAAGAAAATGTAAACCGATGGACACTTAGAAAAGCAGGGCAAGTACCAGGCATGGGAAGGACAGAAAGACATAGTTTCCATGCTTTGCTGCTAAAGGAAGTGCAGTCTGCAACATTGTTTAATCCCATGATCCAGTTTATGGATTTTTGAGAGATTTTAATTAATTTCATTCGGTGACTATGTATATATATCCACTTTCAAAGTTCACTGCTCTTAGTCATCAGATGCCACATTACATTTCTTTATATACAGTTCATTCATATGGCTCTTTAAAGTGTCACTCAGGTACAACCAGTAGTCATGTAACCGTGTTCAAAAAAGAGCCAGCACAGCTCTTAATTGAAAAGAAAGTGAGTCTTTATCAAGCAGTGCCAAGAATTGCACCTAGGCAATTGTGTGATACTCTTTCTTCTTTGACCAGTTTTCATTGTCCCTGCTCATCGCAGGGGGCTTGGATTAGATGAGCTTTATAGATCCTTTCCAACCCAAACTATTCTATGATTCTAAGTTTGCAAGAATAAGTAAACTCTCATAGAGGCCTGTGCTATTCCATTACCGCAGAAATGATTCAGTCAGTCAGCAAGTCTTATACTTTGTTAGATCTGCTAATACTACTGACAAAAATGAAGTTAATACAGTTTCTCCTTCTTTGTGATGAAAGTGTATTCTTTAATTCCTTGAGGAATATTTGCGGGATTGTTTAAAAAGACACATCTGAATGTACTGCAGTAAAGTTACCTACTGAAAGGAGGCTCACTGTCCTGTATTTACTGCAGAGTAAGATTGAATATTTAGGTGGTTACAGATGATTTCATGTGCACTGGAAAACACCTTCACTGAACTCACTTTACCTTACTGCTCCGTCCTATTCTGCAGTGTTCTACTGCTGCAGCCTCTTTTTTGCATGGTTATATTTAGGACATTTATGCTTTATGTCACATTTAATTCAGACAACACTTTAACTTTTAGCACATAAAGTGACTCACTAACTCTAGGTTCACTGACTGTAAGAAATTCACAGGAATGACTAGTTTTAGTGAATGTAGTATTAGGATTAAAAGAATAGAATCAAATCTCTGAGTTAAAATACCACATATAAAATGTGTTGGCAGAAGGATGCATGGCCACTTACCCTTTTATGATATTCTCTGTTCTTTTTTTCCACTTGTTTCAGATCAGACAAAACCTGATCAATTGCTGCTTCTTTTGTCTCAATTCTGTGGAGAAAGAGTAAAGAGATATTCTTACAAAAATAGGAGAGAGGAATGTTATTTAAGCTAGAGTAGATGTAAATACTACTGAAATATTTATTTTTGTATCATATTGCTTGACTCATTTGGGTAAATACAACTGTCCACACATAAGGAAATTATTTCCCATATACATAGAATCATAGAATCTTTGGGTTGGAAAGGACCTTTTAAGGTCATCTAGTCCAACCCCCCTGCAATGAGCAGGGATATCTGGGCCTTCATGTTAGTGTGGATCTCACACTCTTACTGAGAAGTGGACTCCCTGATTATAGAGTTCCTTTGTAACCACTAGAGAGGGTTAAGCTGGTTTATTCTTTCTGGATGTGGTTTAGCTGACCTATTGTACAGGTCTTTTTTAGGACAAGATTATTTGTGCTCCAGAAATATTTATTACGCACCACTCACTATAGAGGAAACCTAGGCAACTCACTTGAACATAGGTCAGATGAATCCCAAACTGGAGAATTAAACGGGATTCAATTCTTCTGAAAATGTGGTTTGATGAACTTCATAAACTGCATTTGTACACCAAGAATCATAGAATCTTTGGGTCTTGTTAGCTTTTAAGAAGCACTAAGGGAATAAGGACTGCAGCCTGAGTAGTATGTTTATACATTTGTGTCAAAGAACTAGCTCACCACTTTCACAATTTTCATAGACTACTTGTCATCCTCTTTGCCACAGCTGTAAAATAAGTATTTTTTCTGATGTTCTTTACTCTAGAATGAGAAACATTGGATTGCAAATGCTGTCTATTTGCATAATTCTTTATAATCTTTCCCTCTGTTACTGGAATTTATTCACCATACAGCACAATAGAGCCAAGGATTACAATTATCACAATACCTTTTACTGTTTCAACAGTGATTGTTCCTTGAGGTTTTGTTTTGGTGGTGTGTTTTTTGTTTTTGGGGTTTTTTTTTCCCCCACCATATTGTATTAAGTTATTTTAAAAGAAGATTATTTTTTCCTGGCTAAGTTTGCATTACTCAGTCATGCAAATTGCAGGTTACTGGATTTGCATCCTCTGGTGTCAGTGTGCTCCAAGGTATTCTTCAGGTTTCCCATTAAGTACGAGGATATTCATTAGAGAGACTGAAGCAGAGACATGGGGGCATGGTGGTTATGGCTACAGCAAAAATATGTCACTTACTACACAGAGGTGAGAGCTTGGTCACACAGTGTGACCTCCTAAATTACCTGCCATTCTAAATAATTTCTGTATTTTGAATACTGATGCTGATCTTAATTTCTGCTACTTTAAGATTTTCCATGAAGCAGCAATCTATATCCATCACTTTGTTCATGGCAAAAATTTAGAAGACTAGAATTTACTATTTTGTCTGCTACATACTGAACTTTACTCTTTAGATTATTTTTCTATGGTATTTGTCAGATTAAAGCTATGAAACAGTTATACTGATGATTCCTTTGATACTATTGAGATGTTGCTCAACTCTGTATACTAGGTTTCATCTATGTGATTTAATCATCTAGAAGCAACATTCCTCTCCAGTACCATGACAGTTTTGTCAGCCATCTATATGATGTTACTAGGGCAAGTAATTAACGGGATTGTTGTTCCTAACCAGTCCTGAAACAGAATCTGTACTGAAAACGCAAAGGAACAAACTTGCTATGAACAGCAACCATTCTTCAATGTACAAAAAAGCAAGAATGGAAGTTAAATAAATACTACACACTTGATAAATCCTAAAGCTGAATGTGACAGATACTCTCTTGTATGATTATGCTGCTTTGTTCAATCAAGTGGTACAGAGAAGTTATAGATTGCAGAGGTGAAGAGAGAGG
>NW_010559192.1:0-4437 GCF_000687285.1 Phaethon lepturus | reverse complement strand
AAAGAGAAGGGAGAACAATAAATATTTTTCTTCCCTTTTCCCCTACTACTTTTGTAGAAACTGAATATGCTGTGTCAGTACAGCACTCATTTCAGTGGAAGACGCTTCAGACAAATGAGCCATTTGCTTAGATATTTGAATATGCATAACAATAATTTTACTAGAAAGTGGTGTGGTTTGTTTCTCAGCCTAGCAGTACAGTTTGCTTACTTCTTAGCAAAATTGATGGGTTGGTTTGTTGACTTTTTGGATGGTATTTATTTGTGATATGATTCAGCTAAATGTGGTCTGTTTCACTATGGAAACCTGTACTCTGTTCTTTGTAAAATCAAATGGAAAATCCCATATAAACCCTGGAAACCCCTATAGATATCACTAGAACTATAGGTGGTTGCTCTTCAGCTTGCTTACTTAGCAAACTGAAGTTTCATTTCTACACAAGGCACTACTCCTTGCTCCCTAAATGCTGATAATTGTTGAATATTGGGTACTTTGAGGTTTTTCCTTTTCAATTTCTGTCTGCTTGATAAAAATCACAGAGTTTAATTTTTTGCCTTTTAATCATCTACTCAAGAGGTTGGAGATAAATAAATTGGACTATTTTGTATCTACTTCAGATATTCCCCTCTTGGCTTTTGTTTTTCTCTGCTTGATTTTAAGAGACCTTTAAGTTATCCCTCCATTATTTTTTAAATAAAACGCTTTCCTTTGTGCTCCACTCTCAGTTGCACCAAGGGAGCAAACTGTAGGCCTTGAGGCTCTGGCTAGTGACTACATGCCTTTGTGAACACCAAGGAATCGTAAAAAATACAATCAAACATGATCTTACAACTTCTGAGTATGATGATCAAAAGTTTGCTACTAACAGACAAAAATGTGGGGGTTTTTTGTTTTTAGTAAAAATTTTTTTCTCAAGTTGTAACCTAACAGCACAAAAATATTTCTGACCCACTTAAATGCGTTCTTATGGGTATAGTTTAAAAAGTGTGTTTCCAAAATAGCCTTGAAAACACAAAACAAGAACACAAAAGTACAGTACACAATGGCCACGGACAATCAGCTCAGGCTCTGAATTGGATAAATGGTCTCTGTTGTCTACTTTATCCATTCACATATTCTATATGAGTGAAAAGTTAAATATATTAAACCTACTGAAATTCTAGCAGGGCTTCTGGGAAATCTGATTCAGGTTCTATCAGTTGCTCTTCTGGTTTCTTCTCTTTCTTATTCTCTTCCATGTTTTTTGTTGTACTTGTGCTAGAAGTTAGATCTAAAGGGAGGAAAGGGCAAGCAGAGATGAAGGGGAAAAAAGAGAGAAATTAATGATTTACAAAATGTCGCATGTTCACATGTTCACATGTCGCCTCTGTCACTTGTGACTAACGGTTCTGAAATACACAACACAAGATGTTTTGTTGACAACAATAATCTTGCCCAAGGCAGCACTCAGGCCCATGTTTTTGGGACATCCTGAATTGTTGTCCTGAGTAAAGATATGCTCGTGAACAGTAGCCTCTATCGCTGGTTACTTACTGCATCCCTTGCTGTGGGCTGTGTTTTACATTCTTGCAAATCAAACAAGCAGTTGTTTCTTTTCCAGTCCTTTGTTTCTTTATCAGGCTTGTTTTATCGAGTCTGCTTGTTAATATGCATCCCTTTCCCTCTCCTTCTGTTCTTCTAGGACTATGAATATTTGCCTTTCACTGCAACTCTGATATCAGTTTTCATTGTCAGAGCTGGAACAAAACCACTCTCTGAAGGGATATATGCATGTCAGCAGTATTCCCTGGGTGTGTTGTCACAACTACCAACCTCAGAATTCAACTGACAATGAACAGTTCTGTAATGGAACTGGTAGCATATATTACATAAAATAAAACCATCAGAAGAAAAGGGCACTTATGAAGATTCCTCACTTTTAGTGGTCACATAGTCAAATGCCCAAAACTGATTAGTTCATATAACATAGGAGGTTTTATTACTGAATGAATAGAAATATTGATATAACCTGCTTTCATATTAAACTGCTTTTCTGAATTCAAGTTCTGAATTCTAACAATTACCACTCTAATAGGTAAAATTGATACCAACCTGTTCTGTGACTAAATACAGCAGGCTGGATATTTTTCCTATAAAAATGAGCACAAGGAAACAGAAAAAAAAAACCAGTGGAAAGCCACATAGCGAGCCTGCCAAATCAATGCAAAATCAAGGGAATGAAGTTCAACCAACTGTCAGTAGATGCACTCTGATCCATCTGCTGGTGCATGCCTTCTTGCTGCATTCACCATACCCTGAAGCAAGGCAATGTCAGCTTTCTGTATATGAAATAACTTTCTACTCTAAATGAATAGTTGATGCCTGCTGATGAAACAAGTGAGGGTGCTGAAGGCAGTCAGTGTGCTGTGTATTGTAGGAAGGCATATAAAAGGAATGCTTGCTGTGTGGCAGCTCTACAAGGTAAGTGAAAGAAAAGGTAAACATACCTTGGAGTCTATGTCCCCACACAGCTCCTTAGATCTTGGAATATCTTTTTCATAATTTTTTATGCAGAAGAACTTTACTCCCACTCTGTTGGAAACTTGCTTGTGCAGTTTTTGTCTGTTCTGCTGCTGAAGAAAAGTTCACACTCAGAGGGACAATTGTCTAGAGCTGTCAATCACTGTTTTTGCACCACCTCATTATTTGTGTCTGCAATACAGCTAATTCCATTCACAGAAACCTGGAAAATTCTGACTACCACCAGCAATGTCTTGAACTTCTGAAATGTCCCAGATCAAAGTTCTAAGGGTTGCTACATATTAGTAAAATATTTCTATTGTGGAACTTCAGTGCAATCACATCTGTGTCACAGTATCACCACAGAACTGCAGTAAACCTTACTGACATTTACCATCCAAGAAAAAACCCTTTTATACCTGGGCATCCACTTGAGTCTGAAGACATATTAAGCCCTTAATATTCACACACAACCTTTGCAGATACCAGTTTAAGTTAAGTTTCGGTTTATTGAGTACAGTATTTTTCATTAAACTTTTAAAAATTCTAAACATATGACTGTTGTAAGGTTGAGATTTAAAAAAAAAGACCAAGTGAATTAAGAAAAAAATATCTCTGAGACAGGAAACTATGTACCTAGCTCCCCTAGACTCCTTTGAAATTTCCAGCCCAAATGCACAAGTGCAGGATACATTTTTTAAGTATAAAAAAAAGAATCTGTCATCCTTCTTCAGTGCAGAATTAACTGGGGTGGTATTGATTCCACTTTCACTTGAGCATTTATTTTACTGGTTTTCCTCAGAAATGGAAGAACACTGCAGCAATCCCTAGCTTTTTTTTTATTATTATTATTATTTCTATCCTTTCCACTAAATGGATAATCAAATACCCTGCTTAAAACTGGATACAAACTGAAACATTTTGAGCAGAAGTACACTGAAAATTTGGGGGTTTTTTTGTAACTCCAGCCCCAGGTGAGCTCCAGTGATATATTAATGAAATTTTTCCTGTGCAGGGAGCAACCAGAAAGAATCCAAGCTGTACAACAGGGTAAAAAACCCCATACTATAATAACAGATTTGCTGGATTTTGCAAACCATAGAAAATACACACACAAGAGACATATGTAGGGGGACTGAAAATTGACTGCAGATTTTCAACCAGCAGGAAAACATTTGCAGAGGGCAAGATTTATTTCTTGTCCCAAACAAATAAATCATGAGGCATAACTCTTGACAGACCTCTACTATCGCTACCAGCACTTTCTCAATCAATAACTACACTGCCATTACATCCCTAGAAGAAGCAAGCAGATCCCCGACACTGTGACCCAACTACTACTACTCTGCATCGCAGGGACCACCTGTATGGCAGCTCACCACTCACATGAGCTCAACCACCACCATCAGTGCCATCCACAGCAGCACTTGCACTCACACTATTACCCCTGTACCTCAAGCAGCTGCATTACCAGCAGCCTCTGCTCCCTCAGACCCCGTCAACAAGTACCTCAGCATTCTGCAGCCAACCAACACTTACCTCCCAATGGTAACCCCTTCCCAATGCCCAAAGCAGGCTAACAATTCCCTCTGCCCTCAACCCCTTCCTGCATGTCCCTTGCACGTATTCCCTGCTACCCCTTCATCACCAGACATCTCAGTGGACGAGTGGGTGAAACCGGGCCACTCCCCACAGTGGCCAGAGCCTCTCTGTCCGCAGCCATCAGACGCCACTGGTACCGTCACTCGCTGCCAAAGCCCCTCCATACTGTCCCCCACCACCAGAGTCCCGTATACGACCAAGCTCTGAGGAATCTCCCCGCACCCTGCCACCACCCACACCAAAGTCCCCCTCACGGCCCTGGACACCTGCGCCCCCGCGGCCTAAATGGTCACCACCCGTACCCCTGTTGCACCCACACGCTGTTTCTGCTCGGCG
>NW_010559191.1:368-741 GCF_000687285.1 Phaethon lepturus | reverse complement strand
AAAATAAATATATATAGACCTTTAAAAAAAAGCTATATTAAAATATATAAAATGCATTAAAGGCTCAGTTGGACTCTGCAGGCAGAAGCCACTCTGAGAATCTTTATTATGATAGAGCACTTAACAAGATATTTTAAAGTATTGCATCTGTACAAGTAAGAAAATATTTTGTCTAAATGCATCAGTGTATTTGTATTTTTTTGCAAGTGAAGGTTTACAATTTACAAAAAAGTGTGTATTAAACCAACAAAGCTGCAGAAGGAATTTAAAATAATAATAAAGTGTAATTTTTTTGTTCTAGTTCTCAGTCTGTATATATGTAAAATGTGGTTTCGCACGGTGCCTTTCTTTTCAATGGAAGTTTTCAATGGAT
>NW_010559191.1:0-266 GCF_000687285.1 Phaethon lepturus | reverse complement strand
TGGTTTTGGGTTGGTTTTTTTTTTTGTTGTTGTTGTTGTTGTTCTGTTTTTTTTTGGGTTTTTTGGTCTTATTTTACATGCTTGTGTTATAAACAATCTCGGGAGACAGGGTTTGGGCTGTGTCTAAACTGCATTAATGCGTTCTGTAAAATATAGCTGTACAAATAAAAAAATAAAATGAAGAAAAGTGAAGTATGATGGAGTGAGGGGTCTGTTCTTGCCCGTCCTTCTCCTCAAGCACCTTGAAGGCCGGTCGGTGCCGCAGG
>NW_010559190.1:650-926 GCF_000687285.1 Phaethon lepturus | reverse complement strand
CAGGGCCCCCCCCCATGTGCCAGGGGGGTGGATTTGAGGGGCACCGATGAACCCATTGGGGATGGGGCGATTGGGGGCTCCCCCCTCCTCGATCCACCAAGGGCTAAACTCTGTGCCAGCTCCTCCCCCCTCCTGGGGGGGCCCCCCGAAACTGCTCTCTTTTGTGGGGGAGCCCCGAAACTACTATCTCTCGAGGGACCCCCTGAAACCGCTGTCTTGTTGGGGGACCCCTGAAACTGCTGTCTCTTGGGGGGGGCGGGTCCTTGCAACCACCGG
>NW_010559190.1:0-233 GCF_000687285.1 Phaethon lepturus | reverse complement strand
GGCCCAGTTCCCTGGGCAGCTTCGGACCAATACAGCCCAGTCTCCAGGCAGTGCCGTGCCAACAGCTCCCAGTTCACCCAGTGCTCCCAGTACCCCCCAGTGCCCTGGGCAGGCTGCAGAGCTGGGCTCTCCCATGCGGTCTCAGCCCAGTTGCTCCCAGTAACCGCCCAGTTTCTCCCAGTTTCCCCCAGTCGCTCCCAGTGCCCCCCAGTCGCTCCCAGTTCCCCCTCAGT
>NW_010559189.1:564-4701 GCF_000687285.1 Phaethon lepturus | reverse complement strand
CAGACCCTGTTTCCAGACTCTGTGCACAGCCTCTGGTGGCAGCTGGGGGACGGTTAGACACCCAGGACGGGCGTTCGCGCTGATGAGGAGCAGCCGGAGCAGGAGCCCTGCGGGTCGCCGGCACTGCCGCGGTTGTGCTCCAGGCAAGGTCTGGGGCGGCAGCAATGCCGAGCCTGTGGTGGTTGCAAAGGAGCCTTGTCAGCCCTGGGAAGAAGTGGTTTTCGTGAGAGAAGGAGCTGCTGGCTGTGCTGCCAGGGTCGGAGGAAGAGGGGCGCAGCTCGGGGCCGGACGCAGGGGCCGGGGGGTGCAGGGGTGTCTCTGCAGAGGGTGTCCTCGCGGGAGGAGACATGGCCCCGGTCTGCGTGGGAGTTCGTGTGATAATCCGTTCCCTGTTGTTCTGGCATAACGCAGGGCTTTACAAAAGCTGATTTCTCTTAGCCTAAGCTAAACCCTGCGATGTCTACGCTGCACTAGTACGTGCGCAGGAAGAGGAGGGAAAAAGGAAAACCTTTTGAGAAGTACGTCTATGAACAGCAAGTCATCTTGCCAACCCCATCTCCCCTCAAAAAAGTCGGGAGAAAACAACAAATACCATCCCTTTGCTAGGGACACTGTCTGCTCAGGAGCGTTTTTCAAGGCTGCCTCCTGTGCAAAGGCGTTAGCAGGATGCAGAGCAAGGTGCAGTCTGCGAGCGAGGCCCTTCCAGCCCCTAATTACAACCTGCTGCTCTCGGGGCTTCTGCCCAGCCCGCTCCTCTAACAGGACTTTTTTCACTTCCAACACTGCACAGAGGCGAATCAGTGCAAACACGCAGCTTGCCGAGTGCAGCGTGTGGTGCCAAGCCACACCTTTAATTAAAAAAAAAAAAAAAAAGGGACTTCCAGATTCTTAGATTTGAAAGAGCATAGTAGCTAATTGAGCTCCGCATAGCCGGGCTTCCCGGGCAGGGAAACCGCCCGTCTGCCGGGGCTGGTGACCGGTCAGGCGACTGGTCATTCCCACCCTTCTGCACCCTGTTGAAAGGACTGTATCTTTTCATCATGCCACCCTTCCAGATTGCAAAGTGGTGGCAACAGGTTCCTTGCCCTCAGCAGAGCCGAGCCCTGAGTAAACCCCTGGTAAGCGTCATGGAAAGGAGATCGGAGTAGATCTGGCTTAGGTTAGAATTGAGTTATGTTCTCGAGAACCCCGCAAACTCGATCCCAGTGTAGGAGAGGTGGATGGGACAGGTTCCCCGTGAGGGTGATAGGGAAAGCCAAAACGTGAGCCCCGACGGGCACACTGGAGTCGGGGATGTCTTTACTCGGTGCCGCAGCTGCCTCAGAGATCCCGGGGAAAGCTCCAAGCCTTGAGAAGCGAGGGACTAGAAATGCAGAGTAGGGTAAGATGAAAATGAGACAAAGTCATCACTTCCCAAAACCTTCACAGTGAAGAAAACACCTCCCACTGTCTGGAGGATCCATGGGAATATTATAATATTTGTTCCAAAAACATGACTGGGTGGATACAGAATTACTGACGCAGACACAAGCAGCTAATTGAATTCATACGTAGAAGCCCTGGACACCATATGGCCTCAATAAAATGTGGGTCCGTAGCTGTTTCTTAGCAGATGGTTATTCATTTTCATAATCTTAAATCAAAAGATCATTTTTGTATCTGCAGATCAAAGGCCCTTAATGTCTCCTTGGTCAAGGTTTATAAAAACGAAACCTCTGTCCTCTGTTTTGGCGTTACGTGCGAGGCAGGCGGGGGTTTTCCCCTGAAACCTTTGCAGAGGCTCTGGGCAACCACATCTGGGCAGCAGCTGCAGATGTTCGTGGCTCTTCAGGGCTGGGACTTTATTTCATTATACAGACGCACAGTTCGTAAAATCAGAAGGGACAGTTGTAATGAGCTTGTGTGGCCATTTATATTTCCCCAGATTATTGGGATATAGGCCATGTGAATATTTTGTGATGAAATTATTCTTTTTCCCTCAGAAAAAAGTGCTCAAAGCACTGTCTGACCTCTCAGATCCCCTACTCAGCCGCCCAAAGCGGCTGTGTGAGGCCAACGCCGAACGTACGCTGGCATCCCCGCGGGGGATGACCCCGCGGAGGCGCGAGGCGAGTCTCGGACTCCTCTTCAGCTGTGTGCGAGAGTGGGCGAGCGCTCGCCTCCGCGGCCGCGCGTCAGTGCTGCTCCGCCGGCAGCCCGTGCAGGGGTGGGGAAGGGGGCGAGATGCGTTTATGTGGAAAGCACTTCCACACCCACCAACAAACCTCTAGGATAGGCATGATCTTTGCCACCTAAGAATGAAAGGTGTGTGGTTACTCCGAGCACCGTAGGTACAGGTTGCAACAAACTGAGTCCTGTAGCCTGTTAATAAACCTCATTTTTGCAGCAGCTACCTGCCGGCTGATGCGCAGTTCTCATCGGCGTGAAGGCGTAACCGAAACGCACGTCCTCTCCTGCGAACCCACACCGCCGGAGTGCTCTTTGCATTTCAAACACCGATGCGTGCGGTTAATGTTTGCGCCACGATCAGCAGGCATCTGCGAGAAGAGATGCCTTCCCTGCCATCGCGCGGGTTTTGCCTGCCAGCCTCGCCGCCTCGGCTGCAATATGGAAATGATCCTCCCCGGCAGACAGCAGAGTCCCACCTCGGTTCCCATTCACCTGGAGATGAAAGTGCTTTGGCTGCCAGTGTAGGCGGGGCAAAACTATTTAAAAACCTCATTAGAGAAAGTATTTGGGGAAGACAGCAACACCCTCAGTTGTGGTTTGCTCCAGGACTTCTCAGCCAGATCACTTCTGATACAGAGGGAAGGGCACTATGAGAGACATTCCTGTCAACCAGTACTTCTCGTAGGGATGCCTTGGGTGTACTTTTCTTTTTTCGCTGTCCTGGTGGGCTGTATTTTCTACGTAAATACGGGCACGTTCCCCTCCAGGTGCTGTTTAGGTGAGGAGCCCGACTGCAGCATGGCGTCAGGGCTGCTGCACGGCGCGGAGGGGTCCTGTTTCGCGCCGGAGGAATGCAGTCAGCAAAACTGTGTGTAACCTTGATCAGGCACAAATCCACCGTGAATATTTCCTATTCCATTTAATTCCCGTTCGTGCTTATTTCAGCTGAATTTGCATCAGGAGTAATGCCCAAGCCACATCTGGCTCGTGATGCACATGGGATCAGACCGGGAGTTTGGGAGGAGGTGGATCTGGACTCAGAGGCTTGGCTTCTTATTTAGAAAATGACTGGTTGCATTCTCCCACGGCTGCTCCAGACTACCCCAGAGCTTAATGATGTTCACATCCAAGTGTTTTTTTAAGTCTGCATGACTGGGAAACAATCTCAAGCGTATGGTTTGTCCGGCCTGTTACGAAGGAGCCCGTGCACCTGCATTTCCCCTACCACCTGCGTTTCCTTTGCATTGCATTTATTCAAAGGGGTCAAATGTTTGTTAACCACTAGCGTGTTAGAACGCCGATAAGCCCTTTTCCTCTCCCAACGTTGTCAGCCATCCACACACCTTAAGCAGCCCCCCGTTAATCAGGACCACCGCAGCCCCTCGCCAGCCGCAGGGATGTCCTGCTCCCTCGCAAGCAGGTGCTTGATCCCGTATGACCACACAAGCCTACAAAGACCAGGCTGGGCTAAGCAGGTCCACGCGCAGGATACGGGCTTGTTGTCCCTCACCTCCAGCCACAGGAGCTGACGGTGTCCCTCCAGTTCAGCTGGGTTCCCCTGCCAGGTCTTGTCCCAGCCAGCTTCCCACGCCACGCTGCTGCGCTCTTCACCTCTGCCAAGCAGCCTGCGCTCCGCCGCTGCCGCTAACGATATTTACGGTTTGAACCGAGTCCCCCTGAACTGAGCAACGGGCGCCTTACACGCCTGATCGCACAGACCTTGCCCAACAGGCTCAGGTTCGGAGGTCAGGGTGGAACTCATCCGTGTCCTGACATGAACTGTGGGAGGAAGGTACTCCCGGTCTCTTCTTCTGCCTGTTCTATTTTATTATTATTTTTAGGGGGGGTAGTTATTTTTTTAAATCCAGTTAGCAAGTTCAGAATGATTTTTGTGTTAGTATTTGACTCAGAGGTGATGTATTTTGGCCCTGTAGCTGTTGTTACCAACATCCACCAGGAAGAACAAAA
>NW_010559189.1:282-492 GCF_000687285.1 Phaethon lepturus | reverse complement strand
CGAAAGCCAGGGCAAAATAAATAACGCTGTAGTTAAAAGGTGTGGTATTTTCTAAGTCATAGATCTAAAGGCTCCCTACTTTGCTTTGCATACTTGCAGGGCACCATCCTTTCTGCTTTTCAGATATGAAAGCCGAAGCAGAGCAGCATCTGATGAGGCTTCATCGCTGACTCACTGTTTGATGTTAGGCAGAAAGAGGAATGTGATCAG
>NW_010559189.1:0-234 GCF_000687285.1 Phaethon lepturus | reverse complement strand
CCCCCAGACACCCCTGTCACTCGGGAGGAGAAGCAACTCCTGCTCCGGAGCAGGGTGGGGTGGCAGCCCACCTGGGCTTACATCTCCAAACGGGGTGGGGAACCCCTCATCGTCCCCCGAGCAAAGCAGCGGGGACGTCACCTTGGAAATGGCCCTTATGCCCCGCACAGAGAGAGGTTCAGGGGTCTGCTCCGGCGCGCGGGCTCAGCGGGCGGCGCGGGAGAGGCTGCGGCC
>NW_010559188.1:12302-19179 GCF_000687285.1 Phaethon lepturus | reverse complement strand
AATCTCGGCCCCAGCTGCCCTCTGAAAAGTAGCCGCAGCACAGCTGGGAGGGAAGGGGCCGGTGCAGGAGGACTTCGGTTTCTGGGCAGTTTTCTTTGCTCGAATATGCATGTATTTGTACCTGGAGGGGAGCAAGCTGTTGAAAAAGTGTATGTGTTTCGAAAGTGGTTCCTGATGTTCCACCCCTGAGGACTCGTTAAGCATGTGGTATTGAGCTTTGTCATTTAAGTGAGAAGAAAGTGTCCCACTAAGCGTAAAGCAACTTAGACAAGCCCTTTAAATCTAAGTTTTTCTGAGAAAAATAGGCCCGGTGAATGGAAAAGGTTTCCCTTCTTCAGGATTACTGTCCGTACCGTAACTAGCGAGGTTGTGGAGATCTGCAGAACGTCACCCACGTCCTCAGTGACGCTTTTGATGTTGTGATTATTTTTAACTGGACATAAGGCTTTAAAGACAGAAGCAACTGCTTAATGACTAACTGCAGCAAATTGTGCGGTGACAGAGGAGCTTGTAAACACTGAAGGGCATATCCTTTGACTTTTATTAATGTTACTATCCCAAAGTCCTGTTGGGAATAGTTTGTGTCATTTGTCCAGAGCCATTTTTCTTATTTCTTTCTTGTCCAAGTACTAAACGATTCTGCTCTGCAAGCACCGAAATTGACAGTTTTAAAACAGCTTCAAATTCCACAGCTTGAATAGTATGTTAAAATTGAGCATATCCTCTTAAGATATAGTCACTCTGGTCCATTCGCTTGCTTTAATGCATTTATGTGCTGTCTTAATGAAGGGCCGCCTTTGTGATAGTGCTTTTAGGATTCAATGCAATAATATGCTTATAGGGTGCTGATAACAGAAGTAACTATGTGGCAAGATCTCAAATCCTAAAAAATGATGCAACTTAAGCGTGTAAGTGCACATACTTTCCATGATGAACATCTCTACCTGCAGCTCTCAGGGGAGACATGAGCAATAGATTTAGGCGTGATGTGGTGCAGAGCCGTTATCAGTGAGGATGTTTCCCCAAAGATTGTGTTGTGCATAAATGTGAACACGCCACATGGGCACGGTGAACACGCTGCACTGTTAAAGAGCAGTTGGCAGCTGTCTGGGGAAGGGAGGGGACCCACAGCTTTCTTTGGAACTGCCTTTTGCTGCTTGGGAAGAGCTGTTGTTGCTGTATCAAGTGAATAACTTGAAAGTTTTTTGTTGTTTTAAGTTTGTTGGTTGGTTTTTAGTTTGGTGGTTTTTTTGTTTGTTTTGTTGTTGGTGATTTTTTAAATGTTGATCACTTTCTAGGTTGAAGACAACCTGTTTGTCAGATTAAATACAAATCAGAGTCTTTGCTGATGAAACCTGAGGGAATGTTCTGCAGGGGGATGATCTGGAGAATGTCCAGAAGGCTTAGAAAACGTGGTTTGTGAAGAAGGAGTTAAGTAATAGGATTTCTTTAGTTTAGGGGTGTATGAGAGAAGATGCATGTATTCTCAGATATGTTAAAGGTGGTTGCAAAATGGCAGGGGGGGAGGGAAAGAAAAGCATTATGCTCCAGAGCTACTGGGATCAGGATAAGAGGTAACATATTTAAGTCACACTAGGGAGACTTTAGTCAAGCATTGGAGGCATGGGATTCCTCTGCCTCCATGTGCAGTCTCCACAACTTGAGATTTGTAAGGCCAGGTTAGACAAACACATGTTGCAACTGGTTGATCTTCCTCTGGGCAGAAATCTGAGCCCCAAACATCTCCATCCTTTGTGAAGAAGTGACACACTCATGTCAAATCTGAGCCTGTTCTTGCACCCTGCTGGAAAAGGGCATCGTCCTTCATATTTCCATCAGAGGTAATGTACCCTCCTCCCCATAAGCCAGAGAGAGGAATAGAGATTTCCACCCCTCTCCCTTCTGGCTGCGGGAGGATGAGGGTATCACCACTGTCCACCTCCCTTTGATCCCTCTGACATTTTCTTCCCATGCAGGGTTCCACGGCCTCTGCTGGGGGCTGAGTTCTGCTGGGTACCTGCAGGTGAAGCAGGGACCGCAGTAGTGTGTGTTCAGAGCTCTTGCCTGGTCGTATAATGGATTTAATTTCTGCCTGGCCTTCTAAATCAGGAACAGGAAGGGCATTTCTTGAGTGGAGAGCGAGTACATTTCCAGAGCCCTTGGAAAAGTGGTATTTAAAAGCTGGTGCAAGTTATTGCAGCACTAGCTGTTGGGACAGCTGTAGACTCCTGTCCATGGGCAGTGACCTGATGCTTTTTGAGTTTTGAAGGTGAGCACACCATGGAACATGTGCAAGATTGCTTTTTCTCCTTTCTGAACCTCAGTGTGAAGCTGTCAGAGGCTAATTTCCTGCCTGTGTGGGACGGCGAGCGTGCTGCAGCAGGGTCAGGGTTTGCACAGAGCTAGTTACAGCCACTTCACTTCACTGTCGTGGCTCAGGGATTTAAAACATTTCAGTTACAGCTACTAAGCTAGAAATTAGTATGGCTTTTTAAAGAGTGGTTGATAAAGGCTGAGCAGTGCCTTGATCATCTGACATCCGTGATTTCAGTATTGATGACATGCGGTCTGTGGCTGCTGACCCAGACAAGACTTCAGTGCCAGTCAGTCGCTCCTGTGCTTAGTTCACTGAAACTGTGATGCCCGTGGAGACTCCTTCTTCTCCATACCCCTGTGCTCCTTATTGTTCCTAACAGCTCTGCCAAATGTTATATTTTGACAGATAATGTATTTAATTTTAAGGTTAAAACACCATCAGTTTGGTGGATGCATGATTTGTTATTCACAGATGGGCTCACTTAGAGCCAGGTAGCTTGTTAGCTGGTGTGCAGGCTGTCTGCCAGCACTGAACTAGCTACAGCGTGAGGCCGGTCATCAGGTCCCATGTTAATGCTCCAGCAAAATTGGGAGGAACGTCTCCCTTGCACCAGGTACCATGTCCCAGCCAGCTTTAGTTCTTGTTTTGCGTAATAAACGCTTGTGTGTGCATGTGTGTCTGTTGCCCCTGTGGCACCAGTTCTAAAGCGGTTTGCTGTTGAATCCACACAGGTATGGCTTGCAGGTCATGGAGAAGGTTCTCAAGATGGCTGAAGGCATTGATATCGGGGAAGTGAGGACGTACGAGTTGGTCCCTAGCAGGACGCTAAAAAGATGCCACTCTCCATCTGACAGTGAGTACATCTGCCTGTGTGTCAAAGGAGACACCCCTCCCTGTCGCTGTTCGGTGGGCATTAGCGGGAGCGTGGGGAGAGCAACGCGCCACGGAGCTGCCTCCAAGAGTGCGAGCACCGCAAACTGAAGAGAAGCGACTACGATGTACTCTGCTAGACTGCAGCTGTTTCCTCTCTTCTGTCGTGTTGTGGGATGTACATAATTCATGCAGAGTTCTCTTGCTTAAGAAAATACCATTTTTCATTGAAATTACCAGGTAATTGGTTTTCCCTGGTATTAGTGTTAGGGAATTGAATCTATGTAATGAAATATCATCTGCCCTTCTTCACTGTGGTGAGGGGTGATGTTCTGACCTGAGAAGGGATTGTACACGTGCGTGGAGATCTGGAGTTCAGCCTCTTGATTTTGAGTTATGACCCAAGCCTGGAGCATTGCAGGGGGAATGGGAGGGGGTGTAATTTCTTTTATTTTTTTCCTCCCTACTGGGCCTGGAAGAGTCCTGCATATGTCATCCCAGTCCTATGGTCTCAGGGATGGATGTTCCAGCTGTCACTTTTCCAGTGGAGGAAATGCAGCAGGCAGAGAGAGCTGGCAGCTCAGCAGCTCCGTCCGCTGGCTCCTCTCCAGCACCTTCAGAGCTCCCTGCCCTCTCTCTGGAGGGAGGGACAGGGAATTGTTCATGGGTGCAGGTTGTGGATGTGAGCAGGCAGGCCCCTGCTTTGTGAGGCAGTGTCAATCAGTAGTTTGGCTGCTTAAAGCACAAATGGTCAGACAGCACAGGACTTGGATATAATCCCTAGCGCTGCCAAAGTTTCTTTCCTTTGACACCCAGCAATCTTTCTGTGCTTCCATGGGCCAGCTGCAAAACTGAGAAAAATACTACTTTTCTGCCATGTTTTGGCTGTCTTCTCGGGCAGCAGCTCTGAGGTGAAGGCTCCTCTATTGCATGTTACACAGACAGCATAAAGAGCTGTTCTACTGGTGAGAGCTTTTAGATGCTGCTGCAGTGCAATCATCAAAATACCAAATGGCACAAGAAATGTAAACCTTGCCATAATTCATTAAAACTGATAACCAAAGGATTTAACGCATGTATAAGAGCTTTGTCAGCTGATTTTGATATGAAGGTCTGTTTATGCTGTGTGCGAAATGTTTTTTTCATCTGCAGTGAAGTAATCTATGATAAGTACGCTGTGGTAGTGTGATGTCTAGACGGATGTGTTGCCTGACCTATATTACGGTTGCACGCATTGGATTAGGCAGCTCGTTCCAAGGAGCTGAGGTGGCCTTTTGCTCCTCTGATGAAATTATACACATGTACCACTTCAGCATGTGGGGGCTAAATCTTTCACAGCAGAAGTCTTGTATAACCATCTTCTAGATACAATGTATTTGCTTATCAGCTATTTGATCCTCATTCTCTGCTGTAGCTGTGCATATCAGGATATTCTGCCTCATTTGTATTTCTTCTGCTTAAGAAACAAGAGGTCAGCCAGTGGTGTGTAATGGGGCTGCAGGTGTCGCCTGAGGCTCGGGCAGATTTCTCCATGTTTGGTGTCCTTCAGCCAAGGGTAGTCATATTTACAGAAAATATGCTTCTATTAACACTGTCATTAACAGCCCTGCGTGTTTTGGAAAGGAGGGTTCAGTATCGCTGTGTTTCTCTGTCAAGTGAGAAGACCTGAAGATAAAGTAGTTTATCTGAGATCCTGCGGCAGAGTCGGAACTGAGGCTCTAGTCCCGCTCTGGTGTTCTGTCTTACTGGCCCTAGTTTTTACTTATTGTAGTAGTTCTGAATGGGTTAACTTCAGAAATGACTGGATGGGTTCAGTGGGCAATGTTGAGGCGCAGAGCAAGTGATTCAGACCTAAAATCCATGTAACTAAATATGTAGTTGTGGAGCTGGGAATACCACTGTAGTGACCTGCGCAAGAACGAATGGTCGTCTTTGATCAATTGTGAATGTCTTTGGAAGGAAACCTTTTGGTTTGTGGCTAAGAAGTGGGAATCCTGTGTTCAGAGCCTGCAGGCTCCTCCTGGAGATCCCTCTGTGAAAACACTGTCTCCCTGTCACAGCACGTATTGGTAATCTTGTCATTTTCTTCCACCCTATAGGTCCAGAGCTGGAAGAGATTCCTGAGCCGCCCAAAAAGATGGTCCCCAGGTTCCGGGTGCGACCACGTTTTGAACCCATACACTTTGTCACCAGTGCTGCGAAGGATGACAAGAAGGAAGATTCCCTGGATAACCAAATGGAGGAGGTGAACCAGGAGACAAACACAAACAGCATAGTGCAGCCAGCTGAAAGTTGTACAGATTCTTTTGCAAGTGCACGGGAGGTGGATCCCCAGCTCTCCAACTCAGCTGGGTTTGGCTTTGCAGGCCAGGCAGCAGCAGCCAAGGCGGCTGTGAATAGTATGGACTCTACCACAAGCAGCATGTTGCAGGTTTCTCTGTCTCCTTCAGCTGTCCAGTCTGCATCAGAGACGTTCCCTCCATCAGCTATAATGCTGAAGCAGAGTTTTATTGAGAAACTGTCAGCAGCTGTCTGGAAAAACCTTGCTAACCCAGATGCAAACACTGGGACTGATAAAATTAACTATACGTATCTTCTGACACGTTCAATTCAGGCCTGCAAGACAAATCCTGAATATATTTATGTTCCTCTGAAAGAAATCGCCCCTGCTGACCTCCCCAAGAGCAAGAAGCTCCTAACAGACGGCTTCGCTTGTGAAGTGCGATGTCAGAATGTCTACCTGACCACTGGTTATGCTGGCAGCAAAAATGGATCCAGGGATCGAGCTGCGGAGCTGGCAGTCAAGCTGCTGAAGAAGTCTGTGGAAGTTAGAGTTGTTCAGCGGAAGTTCAGGCACACCTATCATGAAGACTTGGTGGTGTGCGAGACAGGTGTGAGTCGCCCAGATTTCCCTCCTGCTCTCAAACCTCATGAGGAGTTTGTAGTTGCCAACAGGGACTGTGTCCCGATGCAGCCTGGTACTGAATCTGTGAAAGGTTCCACTAACAGCAACAAACACTGGACTAGTTTTGTCCTCACAGAGAATGCTAGCGACGCAATAGGAATACTTAACAATTCTGCCTCGTATAACAAAATGTCTGTTGAATATAAATATGAATTAATGCCCAACCGCTCGTGGCGTTGTCAAGTGTATCTACAAGATCACTGCCTAGCTGAGGGATTTGGCACTAAAAAGACCAGCAAACACGCAGCAGCTGAGGAGGCATTGAAAATTCTGCAGAAGATGCAGTCAAATATAGCAGCCATCAAAGTGACCCAAGTTCAGAAAGTGGGCTGCTCGTCACGGGGCTCCGGAAGGAAGAAGGACCTGAAGGACCTTGTGGTTTATGAGAACTCCAGTAATCCAGTGTGTACGCTGAATGACACTGCCCAGTTCAACAAGATGACGGTGGAGTATGTCTTTGAAAGGATGACTGGCATGCGATGGAAATGCAAGGTGCTGCTTGAAGATGAATTCATCGCAGAAGCAGTCGGAGTGAAGAAATCTGTCAAACATGAGGCAGCAGAGGAAGCTGTGAAAATCCTCAAAAAGACTCAGCCAACTGTTGTTAATAACTTGAAGAAAGGCACTGTCGAAGACGTCATCTCCAGAAATGAGATTCGGGGTCGATCAGCAGAAGAGGCTTTCAAACAGAAGATCAAAGAAGACAACATTGGGAATCAAATTTT
>NW_010559188.1:6864-12271 GCF_000687285.1 Phaethon lepturus | reverse complement strand
AGGGAAAGATGGTGAAGGAATTAGAGAGCCTATTTCAGTGAAGGAGCAGTTTAAAAGAGAAGGACTTGGGCTTGATGTAGAAAGGGTGAACAAAATAGCTAAAAGAGATATCGAAGAGATCATTCGAAACTATGCACGCTCAGAAAGTCACGTTGACTTGACTTTCTCTAGAGAACTGACCATGGATGAGCGGAAACAGATACATCAGATCGCCCAAAAATATGGTCTTAAAAGTAAATCTCACGGGCAAGGGCACAACAGATACTTGGTGGTGAGCCGGAAGCGGCGCAAGGAAGATCTGTTAGACCAGCTGAAGCAAGAAGGCCAGGTTGGGCATTATGAGCTTATTATGCCTCAAGCAAACTGAGGTCAGGTGTCCCATTTTACCAGAGACTGAGCTTCCTAGATACTCAATTAAAGAAAGAGATGCTGCATTTTTCTTGTTGTGGGTTATATTAACGCTAAAGTCTTTTACTTCGTTAATATAATTTCTGAAATGTTGTTAGACGTTTAGAACCGACCACGTTCTGTTCAAGTATATTAGCACAACCCAAAAGCAGTAGTGCTGTTACTGTATGTGTCTTTGATATTACTTGTTCCTCCACATTTTAATAGTTTTGTAATAGCAAAAACACATGTCCAACGAGAAGGAATTTGACATCACTTAAAATCATAGTTTCTTTATTATTCTTGACCAAGGAAGGAGGGGGGAAAAAAAAAAGCTTTTTTTAAAAAAAAAAATAAATAAAAAAATAAAAAGCAAAAGAAATGCAGTCTGGGGGAGTAAACCTGTATGTAAAGTTGGTATGAATGACAATAAAAATAAAGTTTTATTTCTGGAAAAAAACAGGATTTGTCACACTTTGTATTAAAAGTGTGAAAACTGCATTTATTCTTGAGAGAGAGGTGTATATATAGCAAGGTCTTGTCTCTGCTGTGTATGTATGTGGAGAGATGTCCTTAACCAGTTTAACAGTACAGTTTTATTAATAGATTTCTACCTTGAATCTCCCATACTGAGAATTACTGAATACAGCTTGATCATCAGTGTTTCGGACTGAGGTAACTCCAGTGCATTTTTACCTTGGAGCACTGTGTGATGTGTCCAAGTACCACGGCGAAGTGTGAAATGTAAAAAAACTGGAGGTAATGCAGAGCCCACGCTCAAAGATGCTTGTGTCGCTTGGGGGGACTGTTACATAACTTTTTTTTTTACTTTGAATATAAGTTCTTTAATCCTGAGCGAAATCAAATCTGTGCCTAATTGTTTCTCTGCTCCATTACTGTACCTGTGCTTGTGTATATCAAGGGTGATTCACAAGTAAATGTTCCAGTGTTGCTCTGAGGTGTGGTGCGAGTGTGGCGTCTCTCCAGGACTGGCATGTGCTGCCGGGAGGCTGGAGCGCTCCTCTCCTTTCTGAGGAAGTGGACTCAGACTTCAGCCTGTGCCGTTCCACCAGCAGCACCCCAGGACAGTGCTTTGTGAGCCTTGGGAGGAATGCTCGCTTCCTGCCTGGAAAACATAGAGGTTAGGAATTGACCTTGGAAGAGCCAAGAGGGAGACGTCCCTAGAGATGCCGGGTTTTTTTTCTGTCATGAGTGGGGCCCGCTGATGATTCTTTAGCGTGAAGCCAGTGCTAATGAAGTATTTTTTTGTGTGTTCTCCAGTTGACTTGTGTCTCACCTATTGCTTTTGATTTTTTGCTGCCTATGTTTGCCTCTCCGTCTTTTTACATCATCCTCCAGGGTTTTTCCTACCTCCTGTTCTGTTTTCTTTTTAAATACTCTCAGTGCTGAGGAGAGGGTGGCTGACCTCTACTGATGAAGCAGGGTATCCTGGTGATGCGCAGTTAGAGGCATTTTCATCCCCACAGTCTGCAAAGGAAGAGGCTGCCCTGGCAGGTAGGACCTGCTCAGGAAGAAGAGCAGGAGCATTCCCTCCTCTCTCTGCCTGGCTGGCTGGAGCACAGCTTCTGCTAGCTTGGACTTCTGAAGTAAATCATGCTGCGTCTGTCTGTGTAGAAAAATAATCCGGCAGCTAATTCTGAAGGTGTGTTGGTTGTTTGGTCTTTGTGTGTGCAGTTTCCTCTCTCTGCTTCTGAAATCTGCTCTCAAGAACGCTGGCCTCTAGCAGATGGTGATGTAGGAGTGGAAGAAGCCTGGTACTTTCTAGGCAGATATTCCTGCAAGCAGGAGTGCAGCTCCAGCCCCAACTTGGACGCGCCCCAGGTCTTCAACGCTTGGTGACGCTGAGAAAGGCAGCAAGAGCACCACTGCAGTATTGGGGATGGGGAAGGACTGGCTAAACAAAACAGTACCTTGGCAGGGGTATGTCCAACATGCATCTGTGCAAGGCGCTGCTGTTCCTGTCCTGGGTAACAGCTGTGGCTCTGGGCCACCCATCTTTGCCAGCTGTCACCTTCCTGTCTTGCTAGTGGCTGCAGGTTTGGGTGTTAACCTGGGAGCTCAAGAGCTGCCAGCCTCTCCATCTCCCTCTCTTTATGTAGCCGTAAGCTTTCTGGAGAGCCAGTACGTGGTTTAAAATTGTTAGTGGATGATGGCCTTATCTAAGGGGTGTAAAGATGATGTGCAGCTCTGTGCTGCTCTTGCTTCTGGCTGCCTTAAGGGCCCACTCCATCCTGTTTGTTTCCTTTTTTTTTTTTTCAGTGACTAGCAAGACACAAACGACCATGGAAGGACTGACACGAGGGCTGCTGCAACACGAGGAGGACTTGGGACCATTCAGAAAGATTCTGCTTGCAGTAGCTGGCAGCAATTGTTACAGCTGGTACAGGGATAAGACTTGTGGTTGGCTTCTGTCATCCCCTCAATGCAAGGGCCGAGGTTGGCATTTTTTTGCACTGGTCTGTAACTTAGTGGGTACCACTAAGGTACTCATTGCTCGACTGGCTCCAACTGGGAAAGTCTTGCAGAGGGACTGCTTCAGAAACAAATGCCATTACCTGAGCCAGAGTGGCTCGCTGTGCCTGCTCCACACACACCTAAGCAGCTGCTGCGCCCAGCTGGTACGTGAGCCCAGTGAAGAGACTCTGTCTCCTTTAGGAAAACCAGCAGGTATACTTGGGGTAGGACTTCAGTGGTAGAAGGCTGTTCCATGTCAAAGGGCCTGTTTGGGGGTGTGAGCTGTTGTCACAGCAGGTAT
This sequence comes from Phaethon lepturus, assembly GCF_000687285.1. Taxonomy (NCBI): domain Eukaryota; kingdom Metazoa; phylum Chordata; class Aves; order Phaethontiformes; family Phaethontidae; genus Phaethon; species Phaethon lepturus. The sequence goes on along the minus strand of NW_010559188.1, from coordinate 9,108 downwards.
AAATCCCAATTGATTGATTTTTTTGAAAGAGCCTGGTAGCTTTTTTGTGTAGAGCTGAGCAGCAGTACCAGCTTTTGTGATGTGTCAGTCATTTTAAATGCTGTTTTCCCCCCTCATAAGACAGGAGGAAAGTAAGTACAATTCCTGTATCAATTGATTACTGAGCTCATTAAGTTGCTATAACTAACTCATCATCATGTTTCATCAACAACAGTTCACTCACAGGTGTGACATGGTGCCAAGCTTCCTGCACATGCTTTTTTTGCAAAGGCTTGTGTCCATTTCTCCACCGGTGAGTGGATCCGGGCCTGCCTTTCCTCCTTCTTCTGGCTGGAAGAGCTGGGTTTATTATCCCAGTGCTACAATGGGCCCGGCTGCTGCTGCACAGAAGGTCAGGAAGGATTGCCCAGTCCTGCTGCAGGAGTCTACCTGGAGCTTGATCCCACAGCAGACAGTTAAAATAACCACAGTTCTACACCTCTTGCCTATTTATACAATAAGCACTAAGGTTACACTTTATTTACAACTTTTGAAAAATGTACAGTTTCTTACATGGGTTACTTGTGCAAAGTTAAACTTCTCAACTAACAGACCAATGTGCACACAAAAGACACTGGAACAGTGGACAACACAATTGTAGGTTTCATCCCACACTGCTGCTTAAGGTACTGTATCCAAAGGTACAAACTTAGCCTTACAAAAAAGGTGAGTCTGGACTTACAAATGTTTGGGGTTTTTTTTTCAGTGTTGAAAAATTACTTTCATAAAACTGAAGGGAAACTAACTCAAGCATGCAGCAGTAGCTCGCACAAACCACACAGTAATCTACAAGGAGCAGAAACTGCAGAGTCTCACGTGCCTACCCCATACTTTAATAAAACTTTCCACAAGGCAAAGTTAGATCCCAAAGAACTTATCTTTCTCAGCTAAAGATAAGGGGCAGGAGAAAGACACTGAAGGAGAGTAATTCCACCACTGGAACACTCCAGCTTTTACCTCTTCCCTTAATGCGGAAGGTCTTTTGCTCAGAGTACCACAGGTCTACCTGGTTTTGTCCAGTAACGCCTCAGTGACAGGACTATAGAAACTTACTGAAGCAGTCTCTGTAGGCACATCCTTTAAAATAATAATTTTAAAAAAGGGGGGGTTGTTTCTCACCCTAAGCAAAGATTGAAGTACCACAACTGTAGTGATTTATGTATATCCGTACATAAATCTTGCATGTGCAGTGCAGAAGTAACTAGCATTCCACAGTCTTACTATATATTTGAATTGGAATCAATTTAAGAGTTGGGTTTTTCCCCATGAGTAAGAGGTTGATCAACCAATACAAAAGGGAAAGAAGAGGTTAGTTCTTCACTCAGTACGCACAAATGCAGTGGGGTCTAAACCAATAGTAGAGGTAAATGACCAGCCTGGACAGATCAGCACTTTAGTTAATATCAGTTAAAAAAATGTGTATGTATATAAACATCCCTTTTATCAAGCTACACATAAGCATCACTGTGTATAACACAATTACAATTAAAAGCTTAGTGTACACTACAGAAATGCACAATACTGCCCTAAGACTGGAGAGGGACAACAGAAAATGAGTTCAGCATCAGTAACTCTTTTGCAAGTAACCCAAGTACAGAACATCTGACTTCAAAGTGGGTGCTTTCTGATGTCCAAGGAGAAGAAGCTTCAGCAAGGGAGAGTGGCAACAGCACAACAGCTATTCTGCTTTCAAAGTAAATGCTAGGAGGAAAAAGATGCCTCAGACACTTTGTTTATTTTCCTCATCAACAGAGTGTTCATTTGCATCATCCTGGGTCAACAGTCACGCCAGCTCTGTTCTACTATTGCAGAGACCCGTTTTTCATATTCCCGTTTATTCTCTTGGTATAGCTGAGCTGCCTGGCTGTTTGCCGGACTGTTAGGATTTGGCTCATCCAATAGAGACTGTGCAAAGAGAAAAAGATTCTTAGGCACTTGAAAGTATGCACAGTTTTCCAACATATTTCTTAAACTGCCCATACTAACAGGAGCACAGAAGTTCATCTAGATACAGGTAAGCTACATTGCGTTACTCCAGTTGTAAGTTACTGGAAGCTTTCGCTATCAGTCGTACTCTTAACAGTGTAGGTGACTCTTTAGCTGACAGCCAAGCAGCACCATAGCTGGATGGGTCCCTTCAGTGACCACCTGCAGTCACTGCCTGGTCAATGTGCATCTGGGAAGTCTAGCCAGTATCAAGGTATA
>NW_010559188.1:0-6833 GCF_000687285.1 Phaethon lepturus | reverse complement strand
GGGGGGGGCGGGTGGAGGGAGGTGCAGGGGGAAGTGCTTCCTTGAGCTATTTTTGTCAAAGCATCCTAATTTCATTCCGCTTTTTCACACAGAGTTCTTTTTACCTGTATGGATGTTAAGATGGAGGAGACATCGTAGGTAGGACTCCAACGATTCTGAAGAATATCCAGACATATACTACCATCTGCATAGACTAGAAAAGGTTCAAGAAGAACGGCTTAAAACAGAAGTTGTACAGCTACTCAGTTTTTTTCCCCAGCTCTGCCTGATCCTGAAAACCTACATAGTTACAAACACTACAAAAGTCAATAGTGTCTGACAGACTTAAATCCAGGAAACAAGCCTGTAGGTAGGAAGAGGTGAAGCTTGTCACCAACAGCTGCCTGAGGTATTTAAACTCGACCCCTGCTTATTCTTCAACATCAAGCTTCTCTGTGATATTGCAACTACCAGTATGGAAAACCATGAACAGATTTTAAGGCAAAAAAACCTCTAAGCTATGCACAAGCGAACCAAATAAAGCACACAAGCAACAAGCTGTTTACCCGTAAGGTTCCCCCAGAAAGTAGATACAACAGTCAGTGCCTAGTCACCTTTCTGACAGCAGCTTTAGAAGAACCTTCCCTCAGTGCACTTTACCCACACATGCTTACTGGTGACATTTGAAAGTTTCTGGTATTTCTTCACAAAGCTAATATTTATTTGGAGGCAAGGAATACATCTCCAACCTTTAACTACAAAGGAAGGGGACTAATTAAACAATCTTACTATCACTGGCTATAGTCAGAAACTAGCACTACATTTCAAGGTGCATCATTTTACTTCAAGGTATTAGAGGCATTTTGGGGAAGAACAGTGATAAAAGACAACTACATTCAGCAGTGTCATTATACTATGTATGCAATACATATGGACAAAAGTCCAAGGCACTGCTATTTAAGTACAAAATATTATTCTGTAAGGTTTACAACGGCAGTTGAGAGAGAAGAGTGTCTCATCAATACTGCGCCATAACACCTTAAAGGTAAGAGGGTCCTTTTATTGCCCCTTTCATTTCAAGTCTGAGCACTGCTCCCATATTCATCCTTACCAAAACTACATGGAACCACACTGGAATTTTGCTAGCTTATTAGATAGTGGAAACTTTTATAATAAATAGACCTTTTTCTACTGCACTATAGCAAGCTGTAACTTAAAAAAAGAAAAAAAAAGCATTGTGTAAGTACTTACCATTTGGATGAAACATTTTAGAAACAAATCTAACAGTAGGTGGCTTATTCGGATATTCTTCTGTGAATTCTATTGTAAGTTTGAAAGTTCCTGGAGTTGAGAGAGAGAGAGAGAGAAGTAACCTTTATTCAGAATGAATTTACACAAGGGATGAATAAGCAGCATCCCTCCACAAGCACAAACTGATACTGTCGTGCTCATCCATGCATGTTGGCTATGGAATACAGATTGCTCAGTCCCACAATGATTCTTCTACTCACTTTGGAGTTAATCATTAACCCCTGAAGTCCTAGACAGTACTGGTACCAGAGTATCTCCTGTGACTTACTTTTATTGACAAAATCACCACCCTAGTCAAAGGGTTTGTGTAAGGAAATAAATCTGCCCTTGAGTTTTTCTTCCACAAAGCCTGATCCCAGTGCACTGTAAAAACAACACAAGTGGGTGTATAACCATCTGTGTAACAGGCCATCATTTAGTAAGTCAAAAAGACTGGAATATGCTATCATGACAAGGAGCTTCTTACTTTTCTTTCCTCTTTAAATTTCAAAAAAAATAATTTTTATCAATAACTGTAAGGTAATCTGGTCTTATTGTAGAAAAGTAGTATTGAAAGCAGCATCCAAATCGGACATAAAATCTGATAATTTATTTCACACTAACTACTCTTCCTTTGAGAAAGGCTGATTAAGCAAAACCAAAGAACTCTAGTTAAGTCCCAACCCAATCATTTTGACAGCCTGCACCGACATAAGTTATTTTAGCCCTCCTCCTCAGGCTATGACAATCGAAGAATAAGAATGGATATATCTGCATAAATATGGGTCCAAGGGACAAAGCACTGCTAGTGATTCAGATCACTAACTAAGGAACTCTACATCATCCACTTCAAAACATGCAAGCTTCTCTTTACCATGCTATCGCCTCAAACCAACCAATCTGGGAGGCAGTTTATGGAGTCCCTGGGTATGCCGGGTGAGAAACATCTAAAGCACCTTCATATAAATATATAGCTCTCCTGTAAAAGGAATGTACCTTACAGTAACAGCTGTAATAAGCTGCCAGGGCAGATATATTACCTTTTTTGAAAAGACATTCTTACATATCAGTGTCAGGTTTCTTCCCCTCCAACACTCAGTGCAAATTAAAGCTCAGGGGCTCAGATATAAAGCTCACCCTTGCTTCCTACTGTGAGAGAGTTTTCCAGCACCAATATAATTAATGTATTCCTTTGCCTGGCAAACATGTGCCAACAACTGGTAGCCAGGGAACAGATTTTTCAACCCCTTTTCCTTTTTTTCAGATCAGCAAGGACCTGCAGTATTTCCCAGGGACTCCTTCCTTTATAAGGAGATGAGAAACTGTAACACTGAGTTGCAAGAAATAAAGGTCATTGCTTTGACGTTCCAGTTCGCATATGAAGACACAGTACAGATGTTTCAGAGCTTTCTGTACAGCAGTGGAAAGTCTCAAGATCCTAAAAATAATTTTGTTCTTGTTCGTTTTTTATTAGCAGCCTAACAACATAAGAGCAGAGAGGCAACAGCATGCTATCTTACTGCAAAACAAGAGGAACAACAGTAGTATAGTTAAGATTGTTCAAATTAGCAGAAGCCTGCAGTGGGGCTTTCAAGCTTTACTCCTGCTAGTCCAGAATCACAGAGCCAGACTGGAGATGAGTTTGGAAGCCAGCACTGGAAAGTTAGTAACAACTTCTACCAGCTGCAACCACCAGCTCAGAACTACCTTTCCTTCCCTACAGGTGACAATCCCAAGCAATATTGGACCTTTAGAATCGAATTCTTAAAAGAGATCTGATTATAAACCTGAAGAGATTCCCACCTCTCCCTGCCCCAGTTCTGGGTCTCAGTAGCCTGCATATGAGGTAGGTTCTTCTTCTGTGGAAGAGTGACTAAGCAAGCAGTAGGCTGAAAACTGAGCACAAACCATCAAATAGTAGAGTTCAATAAGCATACTTGAGAAAATGAATGCTATTCCAGAACACTGATTGAAGTGGGAGGGGACAGAGAAGATGGTCAATAAAGCAGTAACAAGGGCAGTTTGGTCTTAGAATCCATTTAAAACTACTGAAAGAAAGGGAAGCTATCTGTCCCACTAGGGACAGAACAGCATTACTTTTAACACAAATCTGAGCAAGTGGTTAGACAGCTTCCAGCTGGAGTATCTACCTACTCAAATTTCCAAGCCAAGACCCAGAGCAGCAACAGCTCTTTGAAAGAGCTCCACAGGAGGCAACACCTTGCTATTGCGGTTTATTAAAGGACAAATCCAGAGATTCGATGAACCAAAGTCGAAGGGCCACTCACACTGAAAGCCCACACAAATGAAACAGGTACCACAACACACACTGCTGGGGATGAGGCCTTCAGCGTCCAGTCTCTTCTGTCACTAATTTAAAAGCTTTCAAGTGATATTCCTTGCAACTTACCCTGAACAGCCAATTTCAAAACATGAATTATCATATTCACTGTCATTACTGATATTAGGATCATCACTAATCTTAGGAGAACATGCTCTTTTCTCTCTTGTACTTACTCACCTTCCTGATCTGCTTCTACCTCAGGACATAAGACTCTCACATGGCTAACAGGGAGGCTTCTCCACGACCTGTACGCTGGCCCAAGTAACCCCCATGTTCCTGCCAGGCCCTTCTCGCTGCAAGGAGTGAGAGCAGCCCCCTCTATTCCACCATCCATAAAGCAGGGACGATCTCTTCTTCTCCTCCATGAGGATTCAGAATCTGTATTCCATATACGAGGAACAAACCCTACAGAAGGCAAATGCCTTGCTTTCTCTGTTCAAGCCTCCTGCACAATCACAGCAAGGCAGGATGCTACAATAGCTGTGTTACTTTAACCCTCTCCCAGCCAGGAATCCTGCACCAACCACAATATCATCATCCAGTTTCAGAGAAACAGGTCTGAAGGACTGGGAGAGCCTGGGTTTCCATCACTGTGGCAGCACTATCACTTCAGATGCTGCACATGTATAGATTCTTAGAAATATGGTAAAGGGCAGGATATTGGTGAAGGGCAGGATAAATATCCCCCAGGTCCTACTGCAGACACCTGCAATCGAATACTCTTAAACCAGAAGACATAAGTTATGTTGTTGATCTAAATTAGTAGTTGCTCCTAGGCCAAGTCAGCCTGTGCACCAAGTTGTGAAAACACCCTCTGAAGTCTGGGGGCGGAGGGAAGGGAGGGTTGTTAGCTGTATTATGCTGCACAGCAAGTAAACAAACGTGTTTGAACCTAAGGTTTTCAGTTCAGACAAAGCTAAGAAACCTCAGAAGCTCAGACTGGAGAAGGGCTTCACCAGAATGAGGATAAAGAACAGTAAACGTCACAATATTGAGATTATTACACCTCTAGTTCAACAACAACAAAAATTCACAGGCTACTTTTCACAAGAACTAAGGTACCTGAAGTCTTACAGTATCACTAGGAAGCGACAGAGCTTAAAAAATGAAAATACAAAGCAATTTCTGAAGAACGTTGTCCTGCAAAGGCTTCAGGACAAGGATTACAGAGCTCCTGTGTACCTTTGACTCACAAGGGCCTGCAGAGTTACAAAACAAGCCCAAGCTAACAGCTCAATACTGTTAAATAAAAATTCCCTTGATTTTACCCACATTAAGCTAAACTGCATCTGAACTGTACTACCATTATCTGAACTGCGCTACTGTACTCACTTAATGGAAAAGCACAGCTGAGGCACTAACACACCCTTATCTCTAGGCACCACTTAGTATTTGTTATCTAGCACAATGTAAGATATGTCCCAGAGAAAAGGAGATAAGCATATCCTGCAACACAAGACATATCTGTTTTCCTGAGCGCATACTGTGAAAACACACACTTTGCTATGAAAAGAGCAATCCATCACACACCAAGATTGTATTATTAGATCAACCAAAGCAGTAGGACAGCAGTAGCAGACTCAAGCATCTGTTTGAACTTCAAACTGCTGTGAGTGCAACATGTCCTAAGTATTTAAGATAAAGACACAATGCTGCCACAGTGGAAAGCACCGACAAAAATCAATGTCAAGGCTCTCAAAAGCAGTATCCAACCTTCTGCAACTAAATGGAAATATATGGGAAAAAGCCTGTTAACCCCACACTGAGCTATAAGAGCCTGGACATGGAAACAACCTGCATTTCAGAACACTGCAAGGAGACGGCTTTCTGGCCCTAAGAGTGAATCCCTCTATTAGTGGCAGTGCACCAAGAACCTAAGGATCTCTAGCAAACGTCACAGAAGTTTAAGGGAGCCCTTCTTTAAGGTTTACAAGATGAGATAAGAGAATACATTTAATCTACCTGTTGTATTATGCTATGTTACAGAATAGTCAAGTTCTAAACATTAGACTCCTGAAGCAGCTACTATAGCAAGTTTCTTAACTAATCAAATACATTTTAAAAAGTAACTGGAGTCTTTGGAGTTTTCTTAGGCCTGATATTTAAAATCTTCACAGAAAAAAAAAACAAAAAACAATCTGCAATTTACAGGCATACCCACAGGTGCTACCTCCGAGGATAAACAGAGACAAAGGAGTTAGCCAAGAACAACATAAGAGTTAAGGAATTTTTCCTATGCTTATGTCATGAGTCATGGAGATCTAGGATTAATTATAGCCTGCACTGAAAGTATCTTATTAAAATAAAAAAAAGCATCACTGATTTCAGTTAGACAGTATTTCATGCCTAACAAGTTTTCACAACGATGCTGAAGTATTCACACAGCATCAGTAAAGTTATAAAAGACAGTAAGACCAGACTGAAACTACTAGGACACAAGGGCCTATTTAGTCAGCTTTTAAAATTAAAAAGTCCTTTTAACCTTTAACCCTGAATGATACCGACTGTAGCAGAGTGAAGTAGATGCTGAGAATAAAACTCAAAAAATCTGTTCTGAACCTCCTCAAACATTCAGTTGACGCATGTTGGGACTTACTTGCAAAACACTTCCAGCATCAGAAAAAAAACAGAACTCAAAACAAATTACAACTGATCTATACCAGGTTTTTGACGATTCTCCAATCCCGAGTGTCCCTAAAAACATGATCCAGGGTTCAACAGAAAAGGTTGGAGATCCTTAAAACGGTATGTTAAATTAGGCTTAGGATAGTCAGATTTAGCAATTACAAGCAAGCCCCTACAAGCTAATTTGTATGTTTCTGTAAATCCACATAACAATCTAAACCTACACCATTTCCTCAGAGTAGCATTAAAAAAAAAAAAAGACACAGACGTAAGTCCAGCGTACGGATGTGTGGTTATGTGAATATGCACCCATGCCCCTTCTCCATCCCCAAGCCCACACCTGTTGCCAAGCCCACGACAGCGACACACCACAGCCATGACAAACTGCAGCGGTTTGCCCCGAGAAAGCCAAACACCTGGGTCGCACGTAGCCGCACTTACCGTCCTCGAAAGGGGTCCCCTCGGGCCTGGAGGGAAGAAGCAGAGCACAGCGTTACCCCACGGGCAGCCCAGCTCTGAGCCCCCCAGGAGGCAGAGCGGCGGCGGCCCCGCGGCCTGCCACCCCCGGCCCCCCGCCCGACTCACCCGAAGATGA
>NW_010559187.1:5947-31871 GCF_000687285.1 Phaethon lepturus | reverse complement strand
GGGCGGATGGGCTTGCCTTTGTTGTCACAGGGGCCGGAGTGGTCTCTTCTACAGTGGGTTCTGGTAAGAGATGAAAAGTGCCGTGGGTTAGGGCTGGGGCCAGCTGACCTCAACAGTTCCCCTGCACTGAGCAGGGCCAGCAGAAACCAGCCGGGGGGGTGAAGCAGCAGCCGACCCCTCCCAGGTCACTCTGGGCCATCCCCCACGCTGGGGTCCCTGACCTGGAGACATCTCACCTCCCTCACACAACCTCCTGCCCCTCAGGATCGGGGCATCCTCATGGGGCATCAGTTGCTGGCTAAGGGGGTTCGAGGTCCTTGTCTGATCCTCCTCATCTTGAGGCAGCTCCAGCCCTGGAACTGCTGGTCTGGGGCTTCCTGATAGCTCCAGGAGGGTTCAGAGCTCAGACCCCAACCCAGGGCTCTGCGTCCCAATAGCCTGTCAAGGAACGCATGCCACTTGGCTTCACTTACCACACAAGGAGTCGACACAGACTCTGCCCTCAGGACACTGTGAGCATGAGGGTCCTTCCTTGTACGGCTTTCGGCCTTTCATATTACCCCTGGAAGCAGAAGACACCGAGAAAAAGGCAGCATGAAGAGAGGCGGAAACACCCATCCCAGAGAGGGGCTCTGATTCACCTGGAGTGTCTCAGCCAAGACAAAACTCAGGATGAATGTAAAAAACAGGCCTTGGTCTCCTGCCACGGACTGTCGGTGCCGTTTACTCGATGGCCTAACCCCAAGGCTGCTAAAACCAGGCGACATAGCTCCATGGACCAGATCCTTCACCACCGCTTAGAACAGAGCGGTCGATGGGCATTTGGACACGAGATTTCATCTCCCTTCTGCTCAAGACTCCTAAGAAGGTCTGCAGTGACCAGCCGCTCTCGTTGGTCTCTCCAGCTCCATGCAAGTCGTCCCCAAGGCTAGTCCCAGGGCTTTGGAAGCGGGAACCCACCTCTCCTCCCATGTCCAACCCTTCCTGCTGGTGCAAATGGGCTTCTCCACCCCAGGTGACCGCTGCTGCCAGCGGGGAAGAGTGAGGTGCAGAGCAGGGAGCCACCGTTCGTACCCTCAGCTATTGCGGCATCAGCCTTGGGCGGCTCTCGGGGGGGGATCTCCCTCCCTGGGTCTGTGCCAGGAGCTGAACCAGACCTTGGCGATCGCAATTGCGGGCAAGAATCGCCAGACAACCCTTCCTTCCTTTGCGACCAACCCAAGATAACAAAGGCCTTTCTTGGAATTGCTTTCCTTTTAGTTCTGAACAAGGCCAAATCCTGCTCGGCTATAAGGACTGAAGGAAGCACATTTCCAGCCCAGAAACCCCGTCAAGATGCACCAAGCCACGCGAGGCATGGGACTTACGGGGGATAATAGTTGCAGACAAGCAGGTACATGTCCTCTGTTTCAATTCCATCGATCTTCTCACAAAACTTTGCCCCACAGCCGATCTGATGCGTGCTTGCCCAGACCACCTAAGGCAAAGACCGGGGTGAAGGTGAGGTGACTGGGTGGAGGCAGATGCCCTCTTAGCAACCTGTCCCCTGGCCTTGAAGGCTGCTGTGTCACTACACCAATGTCCCCCTCATCTCTTAGTGTGTGCCCCAGATCCCGCATCCCCACGTTGCTTTAGCATTCAGGATCCCGCCCCTTGCCACTGTCTGGACCACCTTCCCCAGCCTCGGACTGCAGGTCACGTATCCAAGTGCCACAGCTTTCCTACCATATAGTCTACCCAGTTAGAGCATCACCACCTCTGCTTTGGTGCTGCAACCTTCCCTCCCTCCTCATATTTACCACCACCATCTCTGTTCCTCCTTGCTCCCACCAAGCTGTGAAGAAACACTCAGACCTCATATCTCTACCTAAGACAAGCTGGCACTCAGCTCTCCTGAGCAGCCAAACAGGGCTGCAGAGCTTGTTTAAAAAAAGGTCTTCTCCAAAAGGCTGGTCATGGCTGGCAGCGTGCCCAGGCCCCCCTGTATCATTGTGATTCCCACCTGGTTCCCCATCCCTTTGCAAAGACTGGGGATGCCGGGGCTCTGGTACAGCTCCTTTCCCAGCAACCCCATCCTTCCACCCCAGCAGCTTGGTACCTGGGTGTAGTGGCCACACATCTGCCCGGACACACACGTGGAAGTCGTCAGGTTGTAGTATTTCTCCTCCCCGTTCCAGTCTTCCACGGCAAATTCCAGGTCCAGGGTTGGGGCCATAGCAAAGAGGTTTTCCCCCCGTCGGCCCCTCTCCTTGTTGTGGTCCCAGATGCACTTCTCTGCATAGGCTTGAGCAAAGGCTTCCAGCTCCGTGTCCCAGGTCTGGAAGGAGCTCGGCGTCAGCGTACGGAAAGGGACACTGGGCTCTCCGACGTACACAAGGACCCGTACCAAGGACCCCGGGCTCTCTGGCCACAATTGCCCCATTCGTGAGTAAAATTCAAATCCCTACCCAAAATAGTCCTCAGGAGAGGGGAGCTCCACAGTCAGTCCAAGCGCAAACCAAAGGTTATAGGTCAAACAGGGGAAGGTCAGTGCACCGGCACGACTCTCACAACCTTGCCCGGATCATCTCTAACATCATCACGGAGCATCCTCGACTCAGCGTGGAAAATATGTGAAGTTAGATGGAGGGAGGGAGGAAACTCACCCTGGGTCACACTGGAGGGGGGCTGGGGACATCCCTCCTTGGCCAGGGTGGGGATGGGAGGAGAGCAGCACTCATCTCCCCTACCAGCTGCACAGGGCCTGGGAGCACACGCTCCTGGGAAGCAGCATCTGTTCGCCTGGATCCGAGACGCGGCCGGCCGGCTGCCTGCCAAGAGCCCCCTTTTTTTTTTGCCTCCCACGACCCCCCCCCGCAGCCGCGGCGGCCCCACCGCCAGCTGAGCCCACCAGCCCACGGTCTCCCGCCGGCCACGTTGATATGCGGGAGGAGGAGGAGAGGTTTTCTTGCGGGGAGGCATATGGGGAACCCTACGCCGCAGCTGTTTGGACCGTCCTTGTGCCATTTGATGGAGACAGCAGCTTTGCTTCTGCAGCGGGCTGGAAGCCCAGCAAACAGCAGGTCCTAAGGGGGGACCTTCCCAGCCAGAGGCAGGGCTGGATCCAAAGGGAGACAGAGCACGGCCCTGATGCAGGGCTTGTCACCATCGGGGTGTGGAGGGGATGTGGACGGGCCCCTGAGCAGCTGCACTGAGGGACCAGGGCGAAGAAAACACAAAAATAACTGGTTGACCTCCCACCCCAAGCCAGGCTGAGCGCGACGGCTGGAAACCCAGTTTGGGGAGCGCACGCCCCTCTCCCTCTGGCACGGAGCTGGGCTCCGTAAACAGAGGACTCGCACCTGCAGGGCTTGCCTCATTAAAAAGAAAAGTGGCTTTAGTCTATGTATCCCCCCCCGTCGCCTAACTATTTCCACAGCAACCAGATCCATGTCCCAAACAGAAGCGCGGGGTGACCTCAGCCGGGCACGGTGCCACGGCAGCAGGTGAGCTCGGAGGCGAAGACAGCCCAAGCAAACGTCCCAGGAGGGAGACGGGGACGGCGCTTTCATGGAAAACCTCTACCAAGAAATTGCTGTAAGCTAAACATTTGTTGTGCTTCACAAAAAAAACCCAACCCAAACCTTTGGCTCCAGCTTGCGAGCGGGTCCTGTATGTTTAAGCAGAAACAAAGCAACTCTGCGGAGGGGAGCACCTCAACGCACGCGATCGGCAGACAAAGCCTCAGCCGGGAGCAGCAGTCACCGGTTCAGAATTGCTGCCGACTTAAAGACCCTGAGAGCGTGTTTCCCTCAGGCTTTCTCTAAGACTTTGTCTCCAAAGCCCTTATACTCCGAGTATTCTGTGCCTTGCTCTGGTGGGTATCCGTGGGATCATGGTGCTTAGGGTTCTGGTTCTGTCCCGTTTGAGTGTGAAGCTGCTAGTCAGACCTCCCATGCCTGAATATAGCTTTTTGCTTCATTTGCTCGGTAAGCTCCCGTTTATCAGCCCACAAAGGATTAATCCAGCCTAGGCAACTTTTGGGCCAGGCAGGGAGGTCTCCTCCAAGCACACGGTGACCAAAAGAGGAAAGCACTCCAACTATCCATGCTAAACAGTTCTCCTCCTCCACGCATTTTGCAAACAGTGAGACAAAGCACATGTGGTGCAAGATAAAACGTGATAGCCAAATTTTAATCAAATCAAGGGTCCGAATAAGACAAAAAGCAGCACCAGCTGGAGAGCTCAGCTTTGCTCCCACTGCAGCCACACGTGATGGTGGGCACCTGACTCAGTTTCCCCAAGCAAAATGGGGGATCCCTCACCTCCAAGACAGCCATGCAAAAGTCATGGCGAGGATCAGGAGCATGATGGAAAGCCCAAATAACTGAATGACCTGGTCGTCATATTTGAAGTCGATGTTGCCTCCTATAGATAAAAGCCCATTCACCGGCAAAGGCAAATAAAATGCACCAGGCGATGCCCCACGCGGCAGGATCCCCGCTCCAGCCCGGGCACCCGCTGACGGCAGTGTCTCACCTGCCTTTCCTCCCCATCACAAGGAGCTCCAGCGGGCACTCACGTGAGCGAGAGCTGTATTGCTCTCACACAGAGCATCGGGGGACTCAGATCACACTTAGGAACTTTCAGAAACGATCAAAGACAACTCTAGGTCAAAGGAAACTCACCTCTTTAGAGGCAATTTAGGCAACCCCTCCACTGATACCTAGTTGTAACCCTACACAAGAATTGCTCTGCCTCCCCTAAAGAAAACCCCGATCCCTCCTAGCAGGAAGGTCAAGGCTTACACTACACAAACACCCCCTGACATTGCCCTGCAATAAAAGCCACTTACCATCTTGAGCATATCCATAGCAGGAGGAGAGACCTGGGAGCGGTATTTATTATGCCCATCCAAGATTATCTTCTTTTCTTCATCACTCAGGGACCAGCACAGCTCCAGCGCTGTGAGCAACAGGAAAACAGGAGGAAGACCTGAACTCAGCATCGTGCAGCCAGCTTCTGCTCTTAGCAGCCCACGGCTCTGGCAGTCAGATTTAAAGCACCTCCCAAAAGCAAGGAACACCCAACAGCTTGAAGATTGGGGAGGAAATGTATTTCTTTATTAGAGCAGAGTTTCGGAGCCACACGGTACACACCCATCTCACATACCGGCCTTGATGGAGGAGCAGCAGCATGGCTGGTGCCAACGAGCGCTCCCCGAGATAGACCCTCTGCCTGATTCCTAATTCCTGGATTGGCATTTTTCATCCAAGCCTCTGCTGCTCCAAACCTCAGACATCCCCTTAGCCCTCAGTTACGGCTCCTCTCTTCTACCTCCTGTCCCTTTTCTCCTAAACTATAATAATAAACCCCAAGCAACCAGCAAAGCCCTGTTTTACACAGGGGTCCTCCCCTGTCCTTGGAACGCAGCTGCGTTTAGAAACGAAGGCAACAAGATGCAACTGCTGAGAACTGCCCAGCCAGGAGCCAGAGCCCACCTCGTCCAGCCCCGTGTCTGGGCACCAGCCGTGTCGGGGGGAAAGCAGCAGGCAGCTGAGGAACGGCCCCCCCGGGGCTCCCCCAGCCTGCTGGGAAGCAGGGGGGTAAGCAGAGGGTTGATGTGCCATCAGGAGAAGGGTGAGCAGGAAAGGAAGAACAGGACACGGAGCTGAAATTGCCCCCCAAAAAGGGGAGTTGAGAGTCTATAGCTGCCTTCAGGGCTGGCTGGAATAATCCAGGCTGCGCTCCGTCCCCAGGCAGACACCTGGAGGGCTCAACATCAGGTCTCCCGACGCGCTCTGCCACGGAGACCTGGCAGAGACCCTCCCGCCTGCCCGCAGCCTCTTCCTCCCCATCTGCGATTGTGCAACCGCCCCGGCTCTGCTCCAGGAGCTGCCTTTGGGGATCCAGGCTATTAGAAAGGATCAGCGGGTGGGCAGCTCTGGCGAGCAGAGCCAAGTTAATCACACGCTGTCGGCTCTGCCTCCCCCTCTCCCCTCCCGGCTCCCCAGGAAATGCTTTGCCATTTTTCCTTTGGCTTTGGACCACGCTGATCACCTCTCTTGCCACAATAGCTCTCCTACCGCCCCCCCAACCTCTTACCTCTGCATGTTACCTTCTCCTTCGTTAGGTCCAGGGTCTACCATACTCTGAACAGTCCAACAATGTCTGCAGGCAGGGTCTGAGGCCAACATCTCAACAGCCTATCTTCAACTCATCTGGTCAAACCAGCGGTTCCCATTTACTGCTGAGGCAAACTGCAGGACTGGAGTGTGGGTCAAGGCACACCTGTCTCCATCTCGAGACACCTCAACAGCTCTGCTGCGGCATCTCCGGAGACCTGGAGAAACATCTAGAAAGGATCAACACTGGCTCCAACTCCTGCTGGCCAGCTCTCTGTGGGCTGGCTTATGAGGAAGACGACAGTGCTGAGAAGACCCCAACACGTGTACTGCTCCCTGCAAACACAACGCGGAGATGAAGGGCCAAGCTCCACGTAGCCGCTGGCACTACACCATCCTGACTAAGCCTTGCAGGAGATAGCCCAGGGGCAAGGATTAAGGAAAACGGGACATGCAGGGAAAAGAAAACAGCCCTGGAGGAGTCACAACCAGGGCACGTGGCTCATGGGGAAACGTAACAGCCGATGCGTTCGGCAAGGTCAGGCGCAGCTGCTGGCAAAGGGGGTGCAGGGCCATTTCTCAACTCCCCAGCCTGGCCTGACGGTTCTTTCTGGAGCCAACGTCTGAAGCATCAGGATTAACAGCACAAGGTCCAAGCCCCACCCTGGAGCCGACAAGCTCGTGTCCAGCCGGCATTAGGTAAGCGCATGAGGAATGCGGCTTTCCTTCTGCTCACTCAAGGAACGGCCCGTCCACCGCAGCCCCGGGGAACCACCAGCCTCAGCACAGGAGACAGGAGCCACACGCTGACACCCGACGGGGCTGCAGGTCTGGCTCAAGGCTGGTGGGCTCCAAAAGACACAACTCCGCCCTGCGGAAAGCAACAAAGCCTGGTTTTCTACTGACTCGCATCTCGAGGGGCTGCAGCGTGGCTTCTCTGGTGGCTAACAAGGCTAACACAGTGTCTTGGTAGTAGTGGCATCTTCCTCTCCTCTACTTGTCTCTTTTTATGGACTCTGGAGGAGCTTATCGTCTTCTACGCCTCAAGGTTTGGCAGAAAAAAGCTGAATTGCGAAGGAAGGATGGAGATGATTATTAGGAAGAAAGGAGGGACAGCCACAGCTGTTGCATCAACTTTGCTTAGGGAACCAGGTTAAACTAACAAAACATTTCCCAAAGTGTTTCTTTTGACATTTTCCAAACAAAAGTGTTCTGACTTTTCACTTAAAGTGATATTTCCATTTAGAAAAAGTGCCCTAAAAAGGGTTAAATTACCCCAAAATGGCTGACATGCAATACGAAAAGAAAACAAATCAGGAAAGGGGAAAAGGTGCATTAACACTTGTATTTAATTGCAAAAAGTAAAAACTTTTTTTATTCTTCTTACATACAAATCTCATTTATTTACACACTTTACAGGCTTTTTCCCAGTATTTACAAAGTTTGCAATATATTAAATTATGACCATCCATAAAATTCTGCATTAAGTGCATATTTACATTCTTTTTTTTATCCACCACTGAATTGATAGTGTTCAGCACTGAAACAGTCTTTATGCATATATAGCTTTACTTCCCAGCACCCCTGAGCCTTTATAACATGCCTCCCCTCCCCGAAGACAAAGAGATAATGCTAAAAATAAGTCACCTGTCATTTGCTTGACTCTCCAAAGCAAAGGGGAAGTCCAGCGACTCCTTTGTTTAACTCAGCAGGACAGTAAATCTATCCTTTACAAGGAGTTTCCTGAAGAGAAGAATATATAGTTCTACATATAAAATTTACCAAGAGGAGAAAGTTTGGTTTGCAGGAAGCAAAAGCTCTTTGTGCGCCCACGGCAAGACCCACGGCAACGGCTTCAGCCCAGAAAGTGTTCGGTTCTCTTGGGGGCCATGGGGCTTAACCGTGGACCACTGAGCCTGGGATGGGGCAGAGCTGCAAACTTCACTCCCCGGAGCGGCGTTACCGATGTGAACACAGGGGTTTAAAGGCAGGAGGACCACCCTTCCGAGATGCTGGAGTTTGTAGAGCTTGCATCTGTAGTAACGAGCTGCTCTCCTGCTCCCCACCTCCTCTCGCTCGGGGTGTTCCCACGCTGCGCGCGGGACTCGCTGCGAAAGGGCGTGCAAGGATTGCTGCTAGAAAGCCGGCCACGAGAGAAGGGAGGTGCTTTGATCCAGCCCAGTAAAACCAGCTTCTCTGCCAGACTATTACAGCAAGAGGACTAGTGGGAGAAGCTAAAGGCCCAAAACTCCCGGGATACCTGACCCTAGAAAGCTCTCCAGGGCTTTGCAAAGGGAGTTTGAGCCGCCTCAGGGGAATTCGTGTGTGCAATGCCAGTGGGGAAAAAAAAAAAAAGAAAGAAAGAAAGAAAGAAAAAAAAGAATCAATAGAAACTGGCAGTTTGGCTCCCGTAGGGGATGCTGATTTCCCAGTACTGAAGTAAATAATAATGCTTTCTCCTCCTTTCAGTTACCCTGAGTTCAGGACTGACTGAAAGCAATGGCCAATGACCCCTGCTTTTGGAAACCAGCTTTAAACCACGATCCTCCTGCCCAGCTGACGGGTGACAGCCCATCTTTCTAGCCTGACAAGGAGAGAGATGACCCCTCCGCATCTCTGCCCACTGGGCTCTCGGGTAGTACCGGTTTCTGCACCTCGCTGGTGTGATTTCAGAGCAGCTTTGCCGCCTCCGGGATGTCGGGTGAGCAGGAGTCCATCTCCCAGCTCACAGGCAAAGAGCTCTGAAGAACAGAAATAGATTTTAAAAAGCTGGGACACACGCATTGATCGGGCACCCCTCTGAGCTGGCCAGCGTGGGGAGTGGGGGATTGTCCAAACCAGCACATACCCTTGGATATGCACAAGTGCCAAAGCGAAGCTAGAAGCGAGGGTGATGGGACACCCCCCACCACGACTCATCTGATCACGTCTGTCGCCACAGTGCCTCAATAGCTGAGAAAATAGCCACATTCCCTCAAGTTCAACCTCAGCAGACCACTAGGAGCTGCCAGGCTCTCTAGGGAAGTCACAGTCTCCTGCAGCCTTTGTAAAGGCTCTGTGAAGCCAGAGCCCTGGGTGAGGAAGATGACCAGGGCTCGCTTGCAGCCAAGGTGTCAACACCTCCTTTTGGCCATCGTAGTTTTGCCACTTTGGCCTCACCTCCAAGGTTTCCATCCTGGCTTCTCGCCCACGTTGTGATGCGGAAGGCATCAGCACTACTCCTCTGGCAGCTGAAGACAGGAGCTGCTCTAGAAGCTGTGCTACAGACTGAGGCTCTGCACTCAGCAGCAGCTAGGGCCAAAATCGGCTCTTTATCAGCAGGAGAACTGCCCTCCTGGTTTAGTTTAGCAGCTAATTCCTTACAGCTTTTGGAAGAGGAAGAGAAAATATACTGGAAGTTTAAAAACAAATGATGTAAACTCCAAAGGGAGCAAGGTTGGGACATATGCAATGTATCGCCTAGACACGATCTGGAAACTTATGCAGAGACCATAAAATGCACTTGGAAAGCTGATCTGCAAACAGTCCAGATTCACCATCTTCTGTCCAACCAGCTGCAACTCTTTGAGGAGGGAAGAAGCAATATGTGAGAGCACTTTTACTAAATAGGCACAAACCTGCCCGAGAACCCCCTCTTTCCCCCCAGTCTAAACAGCAACCATAAATAGACCCATTTTCTCTGCTTCTCCCAAAGGAGACAGCCACAACGGCTTAAGCGCGACTCACAAAATACAGGCATTTCACAGACACTTGAGAATTATCTCTGCAGCTCTTTTAACAAATTACATTCAAGGACACTTAGAAGTAACAGCATCAAAAACCCACCTGCGATCTCAGCAGTAACGGGTCCGGCAGGTTCTCTGCCCATGCCCCTCTAACCAAATGCTTTACAGAAATGGATCAGGTACAAAAGTAGTAAGAGGTGAAGGAACCTTGTCAGCCTTTGAATTTGACTTGAGAAGCTGCCAAAGTGTAAATAGCAACAGTCACTAACGAGGCCCTAATTCTGCCATCACCAAACTCCCGAATTTCCATGAACTAAGACACAGGCTTTAAGAGGAGGGAGAGGGGTGGTGCGTGTGTGTCTTGGCATGTACAAGATTGCATGTAGTGTCACAAGTGTAAAACACGTCCCAAGCATTAACAATACTAAGAGAAGTCTTATTAATCCAATTCCCTTTAATTTTTTGCTACAAATTAAATTAGTCCTTTTCTGTCATGAGAGAATCAAGCTCTCCCCCTTTGGTTCTACTAGACCTGGCAGGTGTTGATCCAATGTCGAGGGCCACGCACACAGACCGACATGGGTGCTGGGGTTGTTCTTATTTGTTTGCAGGAGAAAACCAAGGGTTATGCATAGAAATGTTTGTAGTGTCAAGGCCTCAGACTAAATTCTTTGGAGCAGGAACTGTCATCTGCCTTATCCTTGTACAGGAGCCAGACATGGTCATCCCACTTGGCAGCTTTTGTCAGTCCCTAACAAGATTAGTACGATGTTTGCTCCCATTCTGCTGGTCTTGCTCAAAAACAAAGGCTGGATAGACATTTTTCCAATCTGTCATTTTACGCGTACCTAAAATATTTACAGAGGAAAAGGCTCTCGCTCCTGAGAACAGACTTAACTTGCTTTCAAACAAAACCCCTCCCCATTCAATATTAACAACTGTGAGAGTATGTCCTGAACCCCAGCCCTGGCCTGTGAGTTCAGCCTGACACATCTGTAAATGATCTTCAACAGCAGGATCAGACCCAAAGGATCAGAGTTGGAAGGGACCGCAGCATCTGCAGCCTGCAAACACTGAAACCGAGCCTCTCTCAGGGCATTGGATAAAGCAGTGCTCAAGCAACAGGAAGCATGCGAAGGCAACTTGGAAAGGACTCAGGAAAAACCAACGTTCATTCTGAAGACAGAGTTCCAGGTCTGGAAGGAGTCGATGTAAAAAATGCCAGGGATGAGGAAGCTTTCAGGTGCTCCCGTAGATACCCTGGGCCGGGAACGCAGGCAACACCTCTCAGAGCAAGGAGTATATGAAAATAGTTGTGCAGCCCTGGTGTCCTAGGTGCGCAAGCAGAAGATGGAACTTGTACAGAGCTGCTCTGCACCTAGCCCCATCTCCATCCAGAACCACTGCGCTCTCGGTATGGCCACCACTAAAACTTGCATGAGTATTTTTGTAGGAAAGGAGGTGGAGGGGGGGAAAGCAAAGTTACTATTTGACTCACTCACAACCTGCTGATAGAGAACCACAGAAGAGTGATCACAAGACACAAAGAAGCAGCCTGAAGAGATTCTTTTGGTACAAGAACGATGCAGTGGGTGAGGGTCTATGCCCTTAGGCTGCAAGGCTCATCTCAGCACAGAGCTGAGATTGGCTTTGCGGGGTACACTACCGAGGCACACAGCTATGTACGTGATGGAGAGATGGGGTGGAGTTGGGACACATCACCAGTTCATTCCCTTTATAAAGCTGGCCTGACAAGACAGGCTCAAAGCCTCCTCCTCAGGAGGAATGTACACAGAAATGTCACACACCCCCTCCACTCCCAACGCCCCCCCCCCGGAAGTTTCAGAAGTGCCATAATCCACAAAGGACACAAGGTGAATCTCATCCTGAGAAATCCCTCTGTTGCTCCTGGAAAAAACCCTTTGCGGCAAACCCAGGGCTTACCTGAAGGGACAGGGAAGGTCATAAATAGCTTGCGCTTCTCCCAAAATACATTTGAGGAAAGGCAAAGAATTACCTCAAGGGTCAGGAAAACAGTCATTTTTAAACACTGTAAACATGCAGGGTGGCAAAGCTGCCTGCCCCAGTTGCCCCAGCTCTATCGCTTTCAAGACGTTGCCTTGGTTTCAAAGTTGAAAGTCTTCTTGTCCTGGAAACAGCTCTGTTTTCCCACCCCACCGTCCTTAGCTAGCAGCTCCGTCACAAACAACCGCCGGCTCTGTCCCTTTGGCCATGAAACTCATCGTCCAGTAATCTGCGTTGGCATAACCTTTGGAAGATGCAATGAAAAGGCCATATTAGACGAATCCATGCTTAATGACTGCTCCCAGTGACACGCTGGGTTTGTAACACTGGGCAGAACACTGTGTCTTGCATAGCCCATACCGCTCAGTTTTTACACTGAGTATCTCATAGTATTCCATCGTTTGTGTTCCAAGCCACAAACTCCCAGACCACAATGATCACTCCTCTGTACTGCTACAAGGAGGCACACACCAGTTTGGAGGTGGTAATGACACACACCACCTTCTCAGACAGAAAAGACCCAGCTGGAAGCAGCCTCCTGGCTCCAAGGAATCTCCCAGACCCTGCATGCTACAGCACGGGTACTCACCCAAATCTCCAGCTTCCAGCTCCACCTTGAACATTTCACAGTGTCCTCTGCATTTGTGCAGAGGTACAACAGTCAGGGTGAGCTGTCCACTTCCAACAGCAAAGAGGCTGTGCAAACTGTAGCTCTAGGATGAGAGGAGAATATTTCAAAAGCCTTGCTAGCTTTTCTTGGGTCTGTCTGATCAAACAAGGGGCAAATCACTGCCCTGCAGGAAGGCGAGACAGCGCAAACCACAGGTTTGCTGCTCCCCCCAGTTACCAGTAGGTCATAGCTGAGGTCAGCTGCATGCAAGGGTCCTCCTCCCCTCTTCTGTCCAAGGCACTACAGGCCCTCCACACCCACAAAGCCAGCAAGAAAATGGAGGAGATCAGGTTAGAAGCCTGAAGTGTCACTATCTTCAGTGAAATGTCTCCATGGTTTGTATCTCAGAATGGGTGAGACTTACAGCTCCTAAAATGCAACTCTTAAGTTCTGCCCAAGTGTGCACAAAACTCAGCCAACTACAGAGCAAGGCCAGGACATAAATGTGAACAGAGCAGGGACACCACACGGGCATCTCTAACTGCCGAGGGTGACGGTGATGGGCACCATGTACCACCTGCACAAAACTAGACACAACTTCTGGGTGGTACAGCAACCTTGAGACGCCCCATTACACGGGGATGGACAGAATTGATACAACACTAAACCCTTCTGTCAGGATTGTATCAGCTGGAAATGTTCTGCAAATCCCTCAAAGTCTTAGAGCTTCTGGAGGACAACTCACAGACACAGAGACAATCCTTCTGGGATTAATTTCTCACCTTATTCCCCAAATCTGGATTGCGGATGAGGAAGCAGCTCTCCAACGACACTGCCTTGGGGAATGACCACAAAGAGGAAGTGGGGAAAAATTCCTGCAGAATCTGAGTTTTATTCACAGATTTGTTCCTAAACAAAACAAAGCAATCCATATTAAAGAAATATCACACAATGATAACGCTTGTATTTGAAAGGCTACATCCAAGATCAAAATTCTTCACAAACATTCATGCTCGTTAAACAACCTGCTGATAGACTAGCCCCTAGGAGCTAGGAGCAAAATGCAACCTCTCAGCTCCTAAATCTGTGCTCCTTCATATCTTCCTCTTAGTACCTGCAGCAGAACCATGTAAACAGGGAACAAACAGATCATCACAGATGCCGAAACTTAATTTCCCTCCCCTCTTCCCTTAAAATGATCCGAGTCATTGATCAGACCCATTAATTATAAAAGATGCAGAGGGGTGGCATTGTACGCAACCATAACTGAAACCACATGGCAAGGTGGGGGGGAATCCAAGTCTATTCTCTAGGCCAGGGAATGTAACTGCAAAAGGCAGGGTGGGGCTTGTTATTTTTACATCTCCGTCTAGTGGCTTGACATGATTAATACTTCTGTACCCTGATCATCCGTCTACCAGTGCTGCGGTCGAGAAGTGCAGCAAGATGATCCCACCTAAGCATTAGCCAAAGCAAAGCATCTACCATGCCAGTCTCCAGTCTGCTTGGACACTGCTCCTTTGCTCATACAAACATGCCAGGGAGCCTGCTCCACACCAGGTGGCACCTTCCCACATTCTTTCTCACCCTTCTCTGCATGGAAAGACTTTGCTAATACACTGGGTTGCTCTGCAACCTTCGAGAACTCCAAATTGTTCTTATGTCTCTAGGCTAAGGTCACAGTAAAGGCTTTACAAAAAGATTTTAGTTAACAGGGGGTCAGGATTAGGCTTGGTCATTTTTTCTGCATGAGACCAAACACAAATTGCAGGATCCTTAGCTTATCGTTACTTCTCAGTGTTTTGTAAAAGTCACAGTATCTCTTCTCCATCAACATCAATGGTGGAGGATTTCCATTGGTGATTGGAAATGTAAACCAGTTGCCTCAGGTGATCACACCTCAGCCCAGATGATTAACGTGTGGCCTGAAGAACAGGACCAAGCAGTCGCTGGGATATTTTTGTCTTGTAAGAGGAGCAATACATGAAGTCCGAGACACAACACTCCAATTTTGGTGCAGAAAGCTTCTCCTTGGATCAAATCAGTGCCAGCAGGCAGGAAGTTAGGAAGACCCTAACCCACTCCTGTTCCCCTTCCCCTCCAGTTGAAGTGCAACTGGCAAGTTCCTGGGCATTCACCTCAGCGAAAAGCCTGGGCACCCCTGAAGAAGGGGTGTATACATCTGTCACATGTTTTGCCCTTGACTCACCAGGGAAAGAAAAATGGGCAGCTCCACAATTCAGCTGAATTTTCTTCTACTATAACCTCTGCCAGGTCCGGATCCTGGGACTGAAAATGCTTCATTTCTTCATAGGAGAGATGCTGCCCTGTCTTAAATGAGACAAAACAAAGATAAAAGCTGTGCACCTGGGGTTCTTCCCCTCTCCTATTTCCATCCTGCCAAAGAACATCCAAAAGTAACAGCCATCTAGATTGCTGTGTTTCCAACCGTAATGATAATTAGTCAGAGGACCAACTCGCTAAGGATGCAGTGAGCTCCTCACCCCCTGACATCTTTAAACTGGGGCTAAATGTCTTCTTAGATATATGTTCTACCTCAATCAGCAGTTTGAGTTTGTGGTTGAAAATACTGGGCAGGGGTCTTTGGCTGGTGCTATTCAAAAGTTTGGAATAATCATCCAGCCTTACATATCCATGCATTACCTTGATTAGAAAAGGCTGAGACCTCTGGAGCTTTTCTGATAGTTCTCTGAAGTCTGTCACTATCTGAAGGCTTTTCACAGCAGAACAGACTGTGCAGTTTGTGGGAAGAGTAGAAGTGTTCTGCCTGCAACCTGCTGCCCACCAGTCCTGGCATTCTTGGGAGGAAACAAGAGAAATGTGTTTAATAAGAGCAAAAATGCAATGGAAAGGAGACAGACTCAATCATAAACTCGCTCTCTAACATGAAACACTGAGATTTCTTATAGCTTCCAATGGTGGCTGTAAGTTACTCAAAAAGAACAAGCTTCACCAGGGCAGGGAATTCATCACAGAACATTTCCATCATGGACCGAAGATTTTGGAGATATGGCTTGGAGTTGTAAGAAATGGGAGAGCTTTACGGAAATTACACTTTTCTCTATATATGAGGCACACAGGCTAAGCTACCCTTTCACTATCAATAGAAGGATGGCAACCACCATATATAGTGCAATTAAACTGAAGTAAGTCCACAAGCAAAAGAGCAGTTCAAACATGTTCTAAAAGAGACACCCAGAAGACAAAAAAAAAAAGACCCAGGTTGAACAGAGTAATTCTATCGTGGTTAGCACTGGTACCATGAACCCTGTTAAGACATCCTCAAAATCACTACCTTCTCCTTTACCTCTGTGTTAGCTAAGAAGACTGTGTCAGGCAAAGTTTGCCCAGTCTCTGAAGTGCAGAAGATGCTGAAGAATGTGAGATTTCACCAAGATGTGCTGCTGTTTTCAATCATCCCACGCATTGACTTGAAGATGAAATGAGGATAAAAGTCTCAGCATGAGGAACCCCTGGCCCTGAGCTATATCCATTTTACATTCCAGAAAGCATTGTTACACCACAACCGGCTGAACTGGCCTACAATGAACACTACATATGTTTAGATCTTCAAAAATTCAATTTTTATGTGAAACCATTACTTGATGCCTATATCCTGCTTCCTTCCTCCAACTTAACAGGTGTCCCAGTACAAAAAAGTAGTAAACATTAACAGAAGAGACTTGTTGCAGCACTGAATGAACAGGACAAGAACTGATAAATGCTGAACGCCCCACGTATTTCTATGCTAAAGGATCTGCAGGAGCAGCTGCCACACTAAAAGGACACAGCTCTAATTTCACGGCAGTGACAGCCTTGGTTCTGCAGCTTTAATCTGATGGGGAGACGTTTATCTCGGGCAGCAAACCCACCCAAACGCCTGATCTGTCAGGGTGGTTTAGGAAAAACCCAAAGCTCAGGACACACCTCACACGAAACGTCCAGAGATCTGTCCTCGCGACAGGCCCACCCGCCCCGTCCAGTGCCAGCACATGTCAAAACAGCTCATGTCTCCTGGACATGGCTGCAGGCCACCCACTTGGGAAACAGAGTGGATGGGAAAGGGGAGAAAGAAGAGACAGCATAGCCTGTCTGAAAAATAAAGCTGGGAAACAAGGATGCACAGCAGCTTTTCGGGGGCTGGGGGGGGGAACCCGCATGCAGCCTGCCTGTTACTGCCATCATGGTTTCCAGCCACACTCACGCTCCTGCACATGGGTCGTAATTGATGAACAGCACTTAATAGGAAAGCTCATGTTTTATTTTTCCCTCCGACATCTGCAACAGACAACGAGGAATGTTATAGAGGATTTAGGTTCATTGGGACATAACAACAAGGAGCTGATTGGGATTAATTTTGCTTTTTTCTTTCTAAAAATTTCCAGTCAACTCCCAAATGCTGCATTTCCCACCCTACTGCCGAGATATGGACTAAAAGGGATCAGGATATAATTCCTAGTCTTTCTGGAAGATGCATCTACACTGCTTTCACGGAAAGGGCTAAAAAGGCAAAACAAAGTGTAAAGTCCTTATTGCAAGCAGAAGCCCCACTCCCATGAGAAACTGCTCCATCGTACTTTCCCTCCCTGATCACAAGAGAAAAAAGAAAATCTTTGTTCCACTGCCTGTAGAAAGCTTCAATTTTACAACAACAAAAAAACCTCAACTCACAAAAAACAGCTGGTCAGTGACAGGAAACAAAAGGCTGAAAGATCTCACCAGAGGAAGGGCAGTCACCATGAAGAGACCAAGAAAATATATCTTATGGTCTCTGATGATACAGGGGGAAACAATACTGTAATTTCTTTCTGGGCAAAACTTAGAAACCTCATCCCAAAGCATTAAGCAGAGCTGTCCAAAATTTTCTCTCCGGGCTCAGGGCAGTAACCCCTGTAACAGGATGCTAATCAGCTTGACAGTATAGAGCTTGATTCCTCTTTTGAGCTAGGCTGGGATATTTGCATTCTCAATTGCTCGATTCAGAAGGTTATTTCTTTTCCCTATGAATAACCCAAGCGGAGCACGGTTGAGACGCATTTCAAATACCACAAGTGGGGTTGTGGGATTTTTTTTTTTTTTGTAATTAATCTTTTAGATTTATTGTTGAGGGTGTTAAGTCTGTGTGCTAGCATGTGTGTGACTGGCATGACAAGTACGGGCAGCAAGAAGCGCCTGCCCTTCCCAGGGAGGGAGGGAGAAGAGACTGTGTGCAGAGGAGAGGGCACGCAACTGCACACTGGGGACCAGAGCAGGAGTTTTACCAAGGATGCTTGTTCTCTCTTTCGATTACCCTCCCTGCATTCCTTTTACATTATCACCCTGCCCAGACACCCTGGGGAATTATTTTGGTTTAAGTCGAGCGCGTTGTCTGTGCACACACAGTGTCTGCTCGGAGATTGAAGAGAGAGATGCACTCTTCATCCCAGTGCAACCATCACGTGCAACCATCACACGATGGTCCCATCCACTCACATTCAAATGTTAAAGTGCTGGGCGTGTGCAATTATCCCTGTGGAGTTTGAGTGCAGGAAAGCAGCTGTAGTATCGACACGTACAACTAACCACTACGCGACAGAAGTGTGGGCCTGTCCCAACTAACCTCTCCTCCACGCTTGTGCTTTCTCACTCCTCTTTGAGAAGCAGCCTTCAGTTTGTTAAGCAGAACCTCAGTTCCCCATCAGTCATACCCACCTAATATTTGCTTTTATGCTTTATTAGCTCTCCAGAACAAGAGCTGTCTCCTCCCCTCTGTCAGGATAACTCCTAGCAGAGCCAGGGCTGGGGACTTCCAGCTGCTAACACAGCACAGACGAAGAGATTAACAACTTTCCTTAGGAAACGCGCCTATGAATAATGCTAGAAGGAGTTTATGACTGTACTTTCCACTATGCAGAAAAATAATTTTCAACTTAGAATCAATTTAAAATGAGTACCCCGCCCTTCTTGGCCATTTTCACAGAGGATCTCCCAAGTTTTTGGCTGTCCCGAGAACTACAGAGGGGTGTGTATGCACAACCCCAGAGATGCTGGGTGTGGACAATCAGATTGGAAGCTAAGAGGTTACTGAGAAGACCTGGCCCTGCTTCCACCCGTTACAGTGAAGCAATAAAACTTATGGAAGCTTGCCCACATAGATCTGAGAGCAGAACCTCAGCAACAGCCCTGGTCTCTTTAGGGAGAATATGGAGGGCTAAATATCAGTCTGCCGCTGCAGCAGGTTCAAAGGGAAGGTCCGTAGCACGGGGACCTTTTGCTCCCGCAAGACACACGGAACCGAGGGCTGCTCCTGACCCTAACGAAGTGTTGAAAACGTAAAACCTCCTGCATGTAGAACTGCAGGTGCTGAGGCAGCTTGCTGGCTCCCACCAAGCTGGTTTGCTCCCCAGTACTCAGGACTGCAAGGCTGAACAAATCTGCAGCAGGCAAGCAACAGGAAAGTCTGGTCCAGGGGAAGGAAGGCTCCCCCATGACTTCACAGTCCCCCCCAGGTTTTCAGTCCTTTACAGGTTGTTGCTACCATCACCCACGGTAACTAGAAGAAAGCTCCCCAGAGGGCTGTCTAATGCACTAAGCAGCTGCACAGTCTGCAAAGGTTGTTTCCAAATCCCCGATTCCTCGTTCTGAGGATGATGCTATTCCCCGGTCCCACCACATACCTCACTAGGGACCGGCGCTAGGAGTATTCAAGCAAATTCAGTGACCCTAGGATGAACTCAGGGTTCTCAAGAAAGACTGGCCTGTGCACTGAATATTCACACGACATTTCTCTGTCTTTTCTCGTAGGTCCATTGTACAAGCCTCGCTGCAAATGTTCATTAACACCCACAACACTTTTGGACACACATCCAACACTGTTGGATCCCTCAGAGGATCCAACATACTGTCAAGAACTACAAAAATATCTGTAATCAAGATAGGTGAGCAGGTAAACCTCAGGGCTCTGAAAATGTACAATCAACTCTACATTGGCCTATTGAAATGTAAACTCAGGATGGGGACAGACTCATCCGGGCCAAACCCAGTGATTCATTTAAGGCGCTGCACTGACAGCCACAACCTTGTTCCTATGTGCTAGATCCAACAATGAGAAGATGCTGATCTCCACTGTCTCCCCACAACTGCACATTTCTAAAAGTTGGGGAATTTTTCAAGGTGGATCTGAAGACACCCTTCAAAGGAAAGGATTAAGACCTCAGCCTACCCTCTGCTGCCTGAGACCGTACTTTCCCCTCAGCCAAAGGGGCCCTTTACATATGTGCATCTGACGGCCCATGGGATACTTACCTCCTCCGTTCATTTTCATAGCAAAAGCCCAACTACAAGCTGATTCTTATGGCTGACATAGGGCAGAGCGTTTTAAGAGACACTCGATTCCACCTGTAAGATTCCCAGTGATGAAGGGCCCATGAGATCCTCAGTGCTCTGACATCCAAGTATTATCACCACAGCAAAGCTGCAGCTCTCCCTCCAGTTGGAAATATCTAGCTTTCAGATGTTGGATTTTACAATGCTGTTTTCCATTATTTTAAGGACAGGGATTTGCGAGGTCTAGCCCTTAACCTTAACGTGAAGTTGCAGCTCATAACCTACTGTTACTGCTTTGACAGCCAAAGAGTATGCAGGCCAGGTTGTTCTTGCTCCTAAGATACAAATAGCCACTTGCCGCATTGGGACCACTGCAGACTTACAAATGCTATGCTTCTCAAGTAAACAGCTTGTTACTTGCCATGCTGTGTCGTTGCAGCAGGATATACTATATGCTTACTGCCACACCCCTTTTCCAGATTTTACAGAAAGATAAAACAGTATTTTAAAAAGTCAAAGCAATTTAGACATCAATTCATGATCACAATCTATGACATGAGTAAATCTCATCATACTTCCTTTAAAGAGATAGAAATTAAGAGCTCTGTAGTTACTGCGTGGCACAGTTCAGAGGAGACACTGGGAGCACTTTATTGCAAAAGCAACATTTCCCAAGCTCCATCGTGCTGAAATTTTTCACTAGAGTAAAAATTAATTTGGTCATTTATAATGTCATGTCAAAGTCAGGCTAAACTGATGGGTTCTTAAGTCAGTCAGATAGGAATCATAAGGAACGCTTATTAATTACAGTGTGGAAGTCCTGATTAAGGAATGCATCACAGCAGGGTTTTAAATATATACTACAAAAAGTGTCCCTGTTCAGCACAAGATCCTCACCTCTCTCTCATATTGAACTTTTTTGTAGCTCAGTAGATATTGAATATGTTTATGGCAGGAGAAGAAAGTACCTCCCAGTTTGGTTCATAGCATTTTCAGGAACAGCTAGCAACAAAATAACAGCTACAAATAAACCATCAAGAAACCCTTGTTTTTGTTCTGGGTAAAAAGTCAACAGCTCAAAGAACTACTCATTCATTTCACTAATGGGTAACGGCTGGTCAAACAACTGAAGGATGATTAGTCAATCTCAAGCAAAGCACAAAAAATGATTTTGATCCAATGAGACATTGTGAAATCAAGTCTGCTCAGCTTAGTCCAAGAGAAACTCACAGTCCACTGGGGCAAAAGAACATTATTTCCTGGAGAAATCTGCACCTACTGATCTACAAAACTGAAGGCCGGGACCAAACTGTCAGGAAAGCCTCCAAAGTCTGCTCCAGCTTGCACCTCTGGTTACATGCCCTAGAAGACAGCTTGTGCTGCTCTGGCAGTGTCTGCATGAGCGCTCTGGCTCAGAGGAACAGCATACTTTTGAAGCAAATCCCTCCCAGTTGCTGCCACTTGCCTGCCAGTGGCTTCAGTCTGTAAAAAGTTTGACGTGCCTGTGTCAGTAGTGCAAACAGCTCTGCTAGGCTGCTAAATGCCTCTGCAACAGGCCACGTATGGCACACTTGCTCTCTTTCCAGGGAAGGAAATCCAAAGCGAGAATTCACTTGCTCTGCAAATGAGGAAACAAGAAATTCTAGAGACATCAAAACATAGCAGCAAAATGAAGAGTTCTTCATGTTCCGGGTTACCACAATGATTTGGTGTTAATTTACTGTCAGCAAATCCAAATAAACAGTCCACTGGCTGAATGGAGGCCAAAGTAAAGCAGTATATCAAAACAGCTTGGCACTACCCTGCACTGCAAAGTCAGCCTTTTTTTTTTTCCCCCCTTTGAACGAGCCAACACACGTGTCTATTGGTCACTCTCAGGTTATATTATAAAGGATTGTTTACACACATACAAAGAAGATCAGATAAACTGGCAGCTATTTGGGAACAGGAGGGAGCCCTGCACTGTGCTGCAACCCACATCACGCTCACATCCACCTCAAAATGCTCCAGCACCCAGGGCGGGTGCATGAGAATATGCACAAGAGCCAACTAGCTTGACTTTGCTTGGGGGGGGTGGGGGGAAGTAAGAACCTTTGTGAGCAAGAGGAGGCGGCCATGCTGAAGGCAGCAAGAAGTTAGAAATCAGACCCTGCTTTACCTCCCGAGCAGCCTTCTTGTGCAACCCTTTGATTTTCAGAGCAGGCCAATGTTCCTCAGGCTCGTGCATCACTGAATCCAGCAGGTCAAATGCAGTGTGGGCTGCAAACCCACGGGGAAAGGCTGGCTGAATACCTGGGTGCTTAGCCCACGTTGCACTCAAGCAGCAGAAAGTCCACCCTCATGAAAAGACAGGCGTGTGGGATGCTCCCTTCCTGCACAGAGCTGCGCCAAGGATAAATATACTTCAGGGCTAGAGTAAGAGGGGAGGAGAGGAGTGAGAGAAGCAGAGAGAAACGTGGTTGTGGCTGGCCCATCGCAGGCTGCCTGCAAAGGGTTAAGATCAGAAAGAAGCCAGGACCTGGCCGGGCGCCAAGGCAAGCCTGCAGCTAAATTGAAGGTGGCCAGCCAAGAGGCTGTCCTCTCCCAGTAACCCAGTCTGCTGTGACCCATCCCCACAAATAGGTCTCGTCCCCACAAATAGCTCTCGGAGGCACCTGGCAGGCCTGGGGATGTGACAGTGACAGGCCGTTTGCAAGGTGCTGCTTAAAGACAGCTCCTCCAGCAGGGTTCCTTTCTCTGAAATAGATTAGGTATAAAATCCATAAACATGTTTTTTAGCCCTTCTGGTCTATGCATAAAGGAGTATTTAACACAAGAGGTCTTCTCTGAGCTGGGGGTAACTTGCCCAGGATCCCTTTTCTAACACTGAGCTATGTGTGTGCTTGTGTCTGATTTTAGGGGTTCTGGGCAGCTACTGATCCAGCTGATTTCGAACTACGTAGGATGTGGTCAGGACTGGGTCTCATTATTAGAAGCAAAGTTGGATTTTCCTTGAGGTCATTATAAACCCCTTTTATCAGTACAACGTGCAAACTGTCACATTGTTGGATGAGAGCCACTAACCGACCCTCTCTGCCGAGGTTTTTGACCTATAAGGACCGAACTTTCCATGGGCAGACACATAAGTTCACATAAGAGCAACTTCACGCTCTGCTCATGACGTCATTGCACTGTGTGTCCGGCAGAGAACAGTTATCAACCAGGTGCCAACATGACATCAAAATTCACATTTAGATATTAACAAAGCTATTAACAATGTCACACAGCTGTGAAGGGAAGAACCACTGAAAAATAGGTAGTTACCACCACTATGGTTTTAAAACATGTTAAAAAAAAAAAGAGAAAACCCCTTTTCATTTGGCTCCTATTACTACTGGCTTTGAAAGCTCACTATATTGCTTCCTAATGCTTGCAGGGGAGAGGGAAGTACTCACACCCCTACTTTGCACCAGAGAACTGAAACACAGAGGGAATGACTTGTCCATCCCATCCCCCTTCATTTCGGAGAAGCGAAATGAATCCAGGTTACATATACCCTACTTTCTCCTTGGAACAGCACTAGAAAGCCTCGAGTTAACCCACGTGCCCACCAAAAATCCACTGTGTTCCTTCTAGCAGGTAGAGTCCAGAGGTTTGCAAGCCCACCGCCTCCCTGGGGGCTACCCGAAGTGTTGACCTACCCAGCTAACAGTCACATGCTGCAGCGGAGAGAGGTGTTTCCCCCAGTCCGGAGCAGGCAGCGTGTCCCAGCACTGGGGCTTTCACAAGCTCTGCATAAACACGAGCTCAGGAAGAGCAAATGCAAACCACATTTCCGCAGAACTTTTCCCCAACCGAAGGGGCCTTGGTTCCTAGCCCTGGGAAAACAGCTGAAAAAGAGGCATGGATGCCAAACCCAAGGGTCTAAGAGTCAGCTTTGAAGAAAGAAAGGGTGGGAACATTAGTTTTAATATGGGAATTGATCCGGGGGAGAAAGCCAGCAAGCAACAGAGCAGAGAGACAGGCAAAAAGGAAATTTACTTTGGACCTAATCCTACAAACCTAACGCAAGAGAGACCTTTGCAGACACTGCTCCTCACCTCGACTGCTCAAAGGTCCACCGACAGACAGGCAGTCCTTGTCATCCACAGCACGGGCTCTTGGAGCCGTGGGAGGGGAGCAGCATCCTGCATCCCTGCTCCTCCCAAAGCCTCACCACCACTCTAACGTGGGTCTCTGGTTTTCAGGGGAAACCATGCATCTGAGGTCCCCTTGTTCTGCAACACAAACCTGGCTGCTCAGCCCACGTCTACCAGGGGACCAGGCTCCATCCTGCAATCCCAGAGACAGGAAAGCTGCCCCAAGCCCTCTACTCCCGAGCAGGCCCAGAAGGGACAGCACGGCTCCAGACCGCAGCCCTGCACAAGCAGGCTGCCCCTGCTTGCCCAGGCGGCTTCAGGCCTGGAGGAAGCGAACCGGACCACCTATGCGCCCACGCTCGCTGTGGCCAAGCTCTGTCCACACCACGTTGGGCGGTGTGGATGGGGGAAGTCTGCCAGCACTGCCGGTGGGCCAAGGCAGCCTCCAAACTGCTAACAGGTGGCTTTCAACAAGAACAGCCCGAGCTGGATTTTGAACTGGTGCCCGAGCACAGAAAGCTCCAAGTTTCATCCTCAGCCCCCTCAAAATTTTCATCTACCAGGACCTACATAAAGAAAGGAAGAAAAGAAGTCTGTACATTGAGTCCCTTCGTTAGTGGTTTTCTCTGCTGCTCAGTATTCTTGCACAGTGTCTTCTCCTATGGAAGGATGCACCAAAGAATGCTACGCCTGCTTGCAAGACCTCCAGCCTTATGGTCACATCAACAAACAGGATGACAAGCTGTAGCATTACCCCTTCCTTTCAGCAGACAGCAAGGCCAAAACTAAGGGCAAAACATTACATTGTGCACAAGGCAGGACTGAAAGACTGCTCAGGAGACCACCGAGCCCCATGCCATGAAACTCCCTCTTCCACATGCCTGCCGGATGTCTTTACCACAGTCCACTCAGCAGCAAGCCACGAAGCTGACACCAGCGCCGCTGGGACAGCCCCAGTGGCTGCAGCCGGGAAGCCAGGACATGAGGGATTCCCACAGGAACCCAGCCAAGGTTCAGCCTGGGTGCTGCACTCTCACATTCAAATACCTGGGGTCTGGTCCGGTTCCTTTTGCTGAGGAAAGATCAAAGTTACCCCAGCCAACCCTAGCGAATCTGTTAATTGGGACATGCTGTGGTTTCCACCACAACTTAATACCATTGGAAAAACAGAGCAGGAACTGCCTCGTCGCCTCTGTACCTCCTCTCCTTTCCCCAGAGCTGGCTTGCTGCCCACCCTATTGCTCATCACTTCAGAAGACTTCCAGGACTCATGGAGGCATGAGGAATTTTATATGCATTTAAACAACCTTGCATCCTTCCTCTCCATCCATCCTTCCCTTTTCCCCTGCTCCTTTGGATGTTTCCTGATCTCCTCCCCATTCAGCCGGTTTTCCTAACAGTAGGCTAGACTTGATCCTGCTCTTATTTATCTTCACAAGATGCTCATGACTTCAGGCAGCACTTGCCCTATAAACTTTTGTCTCAAGGAACCTCCCTGGGCTCTGCCCATCCAAGGGGGCCCTGCAGCATCTGAAGGAAGTCAACTTTCTGAATAAAGTTTCACTGAACAAATAGGAGTATTAAAGTTCCCGTTGGTTTCCTTCTTCATACAGAAGAAAAGGGGTGTGCACAGACTCATGTCAACACTGAAATGCCTTCGATAAGCAGGCTACTAATATCAAGTGGCTACCAGAGCCATCTCTGCCTTTGTTTTTTCCTTCCCGCGAGAGATCCCAGTGTTTAAGGAAGGAGACAAACAATGGGGGATACCCCATCCCACCCATACAAACCCGAATCAACAGAAATCCCACATGTCAGCGGAAGAGAGGGAGACACACGACGAAAATGCAGAACGGCGCTGGCATTTCAGGGCGCCCTTTTTAGCTACAGCAGGAAGGTCAGAGCCAGAACAGACAATTCCAACACAATGAGCTGCCAAAGCTAAATATAAACCCATTGAGGGCATGGATACAGGAGTTTGTTTTTACAGTGAGCCGACAGACGATCAACATTGTG
>NW_010559187.1:0-5916 GCF_000687285.1 Phaethon lepturus | reverse complement strand
TTCCTGCTCAAAATAATTCACAGTTTTATCATTACTGACAGTCTTTGTATTTTATCAAAGAGGCAGAGCCCATGCTTACACCCATTTGCCAGTCTAAGTCAGTGGAAACAATTAACTGGGATGAGAAATACTCAAACTTTTCCATTCCTATTATGCCAGTCTAGGAAAATCTATTATGTTCCTCTCCTGTGATGGGACCACCTCATTAGGGAGCCACTTATCTAGCTTCCTCATACACACACACACACACACATTACCCTTAATGTTACGTTAACTGCCATAAACACCGTAGCTCTAAAGCACACAGTCCTTTCCCAGTACACCACTTGGCAAAAACTACTTTTCCTTAAACCCAGGTCACATGTTGAGGTTTCTATACTTTGCTCACAGATATTAAGATTTGACAAACTGGTTTTGCCTTCTCACTCAGAAAAGAAAAAAAAGGTGACATTTACCCAGCATAACTAGCTCAGTATGGTTCTCAGAACTGCAGAGATTTTTAGAGGAAGGGGAACTCTTGTGGAATAAAAAACCCAAGGTGTTAAAAGCAAGGAAAAGAGAAAGTGCAAGAACAAAATTACGAAGTTAGAGTTAAAATATGCTTCAGCCACAATAAATGGAAGGGAAAGTGCCCTAGTTAGAATTCAGGATGCTATTTTTAAGTACAGCGGTAGGAAAAGAGACAACCATGGTGCCATGCCAGTAACACATTTGTTATTTGCTGCCCAGGGAGACACTCAAATGATTAGCATGGCTGGTATTTAACTTGGTATTTCTTGCTAGTTTATGTTCCAGCAGAGAAATCATTGCCTTACTCTCGAGCATGTACTTCTTGGCAATAGGCAGAGAGAGCAGCCGGATGTGACCGATGAGGGAGCCCCAGGCATGGGCTCTGGAGAGCGAAGCTTCAGGCGGCAGCGGGCTGTACGGCTGGATCACGAAGTAAACGGTCAGCAAGACCAATCCCAACGTGAGCAGGCCCTGCGAGAGGAAATGGGCACGTAATGAAGTATACTGCAGCGAGCTGGTGTGTCTTCAGAACAGGACACGCCTTCTGGCTGGTATCAAAGGGTTGTGGCTGTGCGCTGTAAAATGAATGCTCAAATTTTTGCTGTGGCTCCTCGTTCAACTGCAATGCTATTTAATAAAACTGAGTGACAACTCTATGCACATGTTAGGGCTGCCCAAGGACAAAATTAAGCAGCCTTCAAACCCAAGCTACACAACTCTGTTCTTATATCTTAGCACTACAATCCAGCACCAGAGCAGTGAGGATCATCTACAGATACTTCCGACTCCTCTCACCTAATCAAATAAAAGCTTGTGCTTCTGCCATACCTCTTACACAAGGTTTTCAAGGCTTTTTGCAAACATACGTCAAGCCTTGAAACACTTCGGCAGAGTTGGCACCAGCTCCCTCCTCCATACCAGAATCCCAAATAAGCCTCAAAGAAATGACATGACGCATTTCTCCCCCGGCCAAAGTCAAAAGGAATCAACAGCAAAAACAAGAACAGAAGCTGAAAGTTCAAACTTCCAGTTTCCCGATCTCCTGCCTTGTTTTACAGCTTTTTATAGGACGGGAGGAAGACAGCTTAAGTTTTTTTGTGATGTGATTTCACTGTGATGATTTTGTAAAGACAACACTAAAATATTACTGAATATTATGCCAGTGGGAAGTTTTTCATCCTTGTAGCAAACATCTCCAACCTACCTAACAACAGCACCCTTTCACCCACTTTGCAAAACTTTTTACAGTGCCTTTTAGTTAAGGGTCTCAGAATGTTTTTCTAACATCAAGCATCATGGAAACAGGTTAATTTTACAGACTAGAAGGAGAATAAAGATGGGTAGCGGCTGTGACAGGGTTAGAAACAGAACCTGGATCTCTTCATTATTCAACCCTGAGCTTTAAGAATCTCCTTCCTTCCTCACATTTCCACTGAGGGTGCTGACACTGGGAATCTTTGCCTGACGAATCAATCCAAAAGCATCATCCTTTCATAATTTAAGAAGAGGAAAGTGTTGACATCACTTCAACACACATGAGCAATTTCAAATCTCCATCAGCTCTCTTCTTTCAAACCAGCTCATGGGACAGAGGAAGGAAGGTGCACTTCACAGCTTTTTAAATGCAGAACTCAGAAAAATTCATCAAGAAAATGCAATGGGAAATAAAAGGCTCCGGTGCAAAA
The DNA here is from genome assembly GCF_000687285.1 of Phaethon lepturus. Classification (NCBI taxonomy): domain Eukaryota; kingdom Metazoa; phylum Chordata; class Aves; order Phaethontiformes; family Phaethontidae; genus Phaethon; species Phaethon lepturus. The sequence goes on along the minus strand of NW_010559187.1, from coordinate 3,721 downwards.
GGAGAACTTCTGACCCTCACACAGTCTATGCATGCACAAAAGACATCTTACCTTGTAGAGAGCCACTAAGATAGGGTACCGTGGAGGTCCCCTTTGGGGTTCGTTTCTTTCCAAGAGCTGCTTGATGAATTTCTCAATGGCTTTTTCTGACATCCCACACTGGTGGCCAGTCTGCCTCACCAGATCAATGGTTTCTGATAGCTTGTCATAAATGCTGAGTTCATTGGCCGAAAGCTCCATGGCCTCCAATGAAAAATCCCTGTGGAGAGATTCAGTACGTTAACAGAAAACACACTCCAGCCGTACAGCTCAACACCAGCATGTGCAGAGAGATCACAAGAACATCGCGATGGCTAGGCAAGAAGGAAGGCTTTCATGGAGCAAACCTGTTCACAGCCAAAAGCACAACATTTAGCTGCAGTCCTAATCGTCTGCTGGTTCGATACCTCCCAGGGACTGAAAGCAGCCGTGAAATTTCCTGACAAGAGAAGAACCAGTCGAGATTCACAGCTTATGTAAATGAACAAAGCTTCCCAGAAATCAATGAAACTCCATTTATTCATCTATTCCAAATGAATCCAAGCCATAAAGCACTTTTTACCAACTACAAGAGCCAGCAATACAAAGCTGATAATCACACACAGTAACCAAGCCAGGCTCTCCTGCACTGTAATTTTAGTGGCTTATTATAACGTAGATTTGTTTTCATTAAATTCCCTGTCAGCAATAAGATCAGGACAGAGAAATAAGCAGTATGCGTGAGGCAAAGTTCAACAGTTTACAATTTGTTTAAATTTTCGCAACCTAATGTCCAGGCCAACTGATTATTGAGTAACAGTAACATGATAGCAGCATGCTCTGCAGGCAACAAAAGCTCCTGCGTTCCTCTGAAAGTTTGCCTGCAGGTCATTCCTACGCAGAAATGCCACATAATGCGATTCTTGCCGTGGTATTTAGCTGTGAATGTGAGGCAGAAACAAAATGGCATTTGACAGCAAATTATTTCCCACCACGAAATTTCAACAGGGAAGCTTATAAGAACACACCTATGCGCGATCAACATTAAGATGCCAAAAAAAGAAATGCATTCCTCTACCACTTCCCCTGTCTGCCACAAAGGCAGAGCCTCATGATACCAAGAGCAGCAGATGGGCTGAAGAAAAGATGCAAAGAAATTGCTGGACAAGCTAATAGCTGCCAACGTGAGAATCCCATTGTCTGAGAGACATTTAGCCTCGGAAAAACACTGCTGGGGGAAAGGGAGCATCTGTGAGGTCTTGCTTTGCTTCTTGTTCCTGAGATGGGAAAACTCTAACCTAGATCAAACTGGGACAACCAAAACTCTTTCTGGAGAGACACAGTTTAGCAACGCGTTGCCCCGAGAGCACAGACTGAGAACCATCAGGTAAAAACACAAGAAGCACAACCAATACACCCAGCTCACAACTGAAAATGGAAACCAGGCCCCTTGTCCCCTTTTTGCTCCAAGCACCACCTGACAGCAGGAACCGGCTCGTGAATCCTGTGTGCCGCTTCACCCGATTCACCACCTTGCTCCGTGAAGTCTGTCGCTGTACCATGAGAATTGTAGAACTATTTACAGAGGTCTTCTCTGCACACACCTCACAGCGCAGCCTGCATTTTAAAAGCACAGATCCATCTTACTCACTTGAGAACAAGCTGACCAACACTGCGTAACTTGTTCTGGCTGCTGCCACAGGACAAATCAGCCATAAATGTGTATATATCAAGAAACAAGATTCTCTTGTTAGGCAACCAAACTTGAAATTTTATTTGCTCTTAAAGACTGGCAGACAGCTCCTCCCCTAAACTATGGGTTTCTACAAGAAGTCAGAACTCAAGAAATGGCATTTTTAGTATCTTTTTTTTCTGCAATGCTAGGGTGGAGTTTCAGAAAAAAACCACTTTTCAACAGGACTACCAGCTTCAGAAATTACTTCTTTACCCCCAGGATCAACTCCCTGTTCTGCTCTTGCACATACATAGTCACACGGTGAATCAGATCAGGAAAATTATCTGGCTGAAAAATAACCCCTACTTGTTTGGTCAGCAGCTGCCTAAGCATCCGACTCAAGCAGTTAAATGTCAGATGTTATATTAACATTAGTGTCAAATATCTAGGCACAGCCTTAGAAACACCAAAAGAGTAAAATGCCAAATTAAAACCTAACCCCAAGCACGCAATGAGAACATGCTGCACTATATTGCCAGGTTAATTAGCTCCTGGCCCTGTTCTACCACCATTCCTTGCGTTCCATGCAAATATTTGTCCCAGATCTTACCACCTGAGCAGCCCCATGGGCTGGCAAAGCTGCCCCAAAGCAGGTTTGATCAATAATATCTCATTATGGATCATAAGCTCTCCAAGACAGGGACCTTCTCATCTGTAAAACACCTGGCATGCACTTGGCTCTATAAAAACAAGACATTGCTTTACTACCTCTTTCATTTATGTAACACCCTGATTCATATAACAAGCAAGAGCCAGCACATCTGCAGGAGCTGGCAAAGCTGCCCCAAAGCAGGTTTGATCAATAATATCTCATTATGGATCATAAGCTCTCCAAGACAGGGACCTTCTCATCTGTAAAACACCTGGCATGCACTTGGCTCTATAAAAACAAGACATTGCTTTACTACCTCTTTCATTTATGTAACACCCTGATTCATATAACAAGCAAGAGCCAGCACATCTGCAGGATATTAAATGCCTTCTCCCCCCCCACCCCCCCCAGCTTTTATGATTATTCTAGTTGCCTTGACGCTGCAACTAGTGCGCTAAGTGGTCTGAAAGGTTATCTAGCCTCCTCTGGCTCCCTTGTGCCAAAGCTTTCACCTGTGAAGCTCTCCTGTGCCGGATTCCAACAGATTCAGCAAGCTTCCCCTGCTTACAGAATCTGCCTGAAACCACTTAAAACAATTATCCCTCCAGAAATGCTGTCAAAACATGGTGATTTCCCCCTTTCCAAACAGCAGAAGCATCTTACTATGATGAAATGCAGAGAAACATCGCAGTTCTCCCCCCCTCTACATTTGTATTCAACTCTGAGCAAATACCTTTGTAGACAACTCCTGCAAGTCACAGACACTATAAACCCAACGCACCTCCTTGGCAAACCCAACAGTAACCCATGTCCTCAGCGAGGAAATAAGGCATTACGCTCCCACATTGTTTTGAGAACAGATGAGGCCTTAAAAAACAAATAACAATCCATTATTCCCCTTCCTATCACCACAATACAACCGACAAAATAATAACAACAGACTACTGTACCCGCTCCACCGTCACACGCACACACTGAACAAGTCTTATCCCTTGCACACAGCAGCCCCTCAGAAACAGGCCTTTTAAACTAGAGAACCCATACGTTATTGCTATTTTTTATGAACTCCTCCATCCTAGGAGGAATAAACAGCGCTCTCTGCAAATATAAATAGCGATGGATCTCGGCCTGAAGGGTTTCCACCCAAGCGCCCAGTCCTACCCGCAAACTCGATGCACAGCGGCGTGTTTGGACCCAGGCTTTAGAAAGCTAAATATTTAGAGAGAAACGCTGCCGGTCTTTAAAAGGGAAAGCTTGCTCGCCTTGCTGGTGAACCTGAAACAGCGATGTAAATAAAAACACATTCTCATCTACTTTAACACCCTTTATGCTGCTGCTCTCGGCCCTGCTTGGGGGGTCAGGTCCCAACCCCGAGC
>NW_010559186.1:4790-22450 GCF_000687285.1 Phaethon lepturus | reverse complement strand
GCACTCCCATCGCAGGTGACCGCCTTGCTTTTTATTAAACTGCTGCTTTTTGGTGGGTTTTTGGGGAGAGCCCTTTGCTTCCAGTCCTTGTGGCCAAAACCTGAATCCCGAATCCCAAGCCAGCTCCGTCCCTAGTAAGGATGCTTTCTTCCGGTGCTGCAGGCCAGGAAGCAAACCAGCAGGCTGGGTTTGGGTAGAAGTCCCTTCTCTGCCTACTTCCCTGCCCACTGCTTCCAGGAGTGCTGACTTGCGTTGAGGGCATCAATGCTGCCTTGAGCATCCCAAAAAACCTGCAAATGTGGTACGCAAAGCAGTCGTGCTACGAGGCAGATTTGGTGGTGGCCCATAATGTGTGCTCTCTGCTGGAGGAGGTAACGTGTGCGTTCATTGAGGAGAAAGAAATTAAGTTGTTAAGACATCTGGTGTCTTGGATGTTGCTTAGATATCATGGGAGGAACCCCCAGTCTGCCCCATCGTTATGATGAAAGCCTTTGTTATTAGTGACTCCATGGGCAACAACAAACAAAAATAGAGGGGAAAAGAGCTTCCTTTCAATACAGAAGCAATGTTTCGGAGCTGTGGTGAGCTGCAGCTTGCAAGCTGTCAGCAGCTGTATGTCTGCTTGCAGAAATGCCTTGAACGCCCGGGACGTGCAGTACTACGTGGATGCTACGTAGTTTGATTTTCAGCCCGCCCCAAGGCTAGAGCTCTCCCGGTGGGTCCCTGGCGTGGGAACTGCACAGCCAGGCTGGCATCACCGCGCTGCACCCCTGTGGCAGGCTGAGGGCTGATGCTCTGGCAGTCCCTCTCTCTTGATTTGCTCTTTTTATCCTGAAGACACATGACATTAAACAATTTTAACTGAGGCCTAATGATGATGCCTCATGCTAATGCCAGCCCGTATCCTTATGGAGTCTAAACCACTGCTTTATTCATGCGGGAAAGCTGGTAAATATATAACTGCTGAGGAAATGCATTTGGTGAAAGCCTTGTGCCCAGGAAGCACATGGCTAGTCTGTCTCTGACCACGGTGGGGTGAGAATTGCTGGTGGTGACGATGCTGATCAAGTGCAGCCAGCAGCAAAGGTTATTTTTCCTCCCTGATGCAGGCCAGTATTATTGCTTTCAGAGTGGGTGCACACCACGTGGATACTGGTGATCCCAGGAACAGAGCTGCCAACGTTTCTCCTTTGGTGGAATGGGACCCTGCTTGCCTAGTGTCATTCTGTGTTGCTAGTCACAGCAACTACTTAATACTCTGGTTTCGAGTCTGAATTTGGCATGAATACAGGCATTTGCTTATTTAAGTAAACAGAACAAAGCAAAAAATGCATTTTTTCTTCCCAAGAGGTAATCTTTTTCAGTAGGAGCTCTACCATAGCAGCCCCTCTGGGGCGGCTGGCCGTGGCTGTGCCGCAGGGACCCGCATTGATCTGCCTAGTGCCAAAACAAGATAGCATGGCCAAGGCAAGCCTGAGATGACTGCTTGAGCAAAGCGAGGTGCAAAACGGACGGACAAAGGCAATGGACAAATGCAGGAGCTAGGGGAATCTCTTCATAACTTGTCCAGGTACTGATGGCCAAAGAATGGATAGAGATCTTGCAGGGACCTCCTGGGTCACACTCTGCCCTCCCTTGCTGTTATAGTTGTATCAATATGTCCCATGTGTTTATCAGGCTTCTTCTTATGTGGATTCTGCTGAAAGCTGTCCCAGACCCCTTTGCTATGAAAATTAGAAATCTTTTCATCCTCAGCCTGACTATATCAATGGCTTCTTTACAGCTCCACAGCTTGGAGCTTTCATAAGGTTTTCTCATGTTTTCTCCCCTTCTATGTGTCTCCCAGTAGCAGTTATATCCCCTTCAGTCCCTGTTCTGGTGGTCTAAATAAGACCAAGTTTTGGTAGTTTCCTCTTACAAGATAAATCCTTTCTTTGGCTGTTGTAGTCATCCTTTATCGCACCAGTTTCAGTTCCTCTGAAAGGTGGGGGAGAAGGTTTTCAGAGTCATGGCTGGGATTTCAGGCTTAAGATCAATGGGACTTTTGTTTCGAAATCCACTTCGGAAAGGGCTTTTAAGAATATATCTGATTATTACAGTGACCATCACAAAGTTTGGAGCCCAAGCCTGTTATTCAGCTACAAAACAACAACTCTGCTGCCTCCAAGAACTTGTACGAACATTTATAATTGCAGGAGGGAATCTGAGAGCCATTCAAACAACAGATAAGATTCGTAACAAAAGTGGCTGAGATGCAGTTGTTATTGTGCAAGTCAAAGAAAAGGCTGTCACACACGGAGAATGTTGCCAAGAAAGATGCGTTCGAGTCGCTGAGCCATTCTTCTCCCATCCGCTGTCCGAATTATCCTGCAATCTTCCCAGGTCTATTTCAGGCTTAGTTGGGTGATCCACTGGATTAGGGGGTGACTGAGTTTAGGCTTGCCGTTGGGCACAGCTTTTTGTCAGGATGTGTCAGATCTTTGCCTTGGTCCAGTCCTTGGTCAGCCCTCCCACCGTGGAAAAGGGACCACGTTCTGGTTCAGAGTATTTCCTGAGCCATGATGGGATTTGAAGCAATAAAGCAATCAAAGCAAAGTTGCTATTACCATCTCTTGGAGACGGAGCAATTAGAAGGCAGTTACAGCCGCATGGGGATGTCTGAAGTTGTGCAAAGGCTTAGACCAGCCCCCAGACCGGAGCACGTAACAGGATGGTGAAAGCTTCCTTTGCTTTCCATCTGGGTCCTCTTCAGAGCGTGCCTTTGGAGAGAGGGGTTCAGCATGGCTTGTGCACTGTCTGCAAGGCATTGGTTGCCCCGTGAACAAGCCCCATCGTGTGCAGTGAACAAGAAACTAGCACACCACATATGTAAGTCATTTATGAAGACAGGAATGATGAACTGTGCACACAATAGAGTTGCTATTAGGTCTGTCTATCCTAATTAAAAAAATACTTCTCAATGAAAATTATTTATAAAAAGAAATCACAGTGACCCTAAATCAAATTATTTGTGAATGGTTTTTAGTCTCCCAGATCAGTTAAAACTCCTGTGTTAGTCACTGGACGTCATCCAAACTACATGCTGAATGAATAACATGTCTGCCAAATTTCATTTTTTTTTCACCCTCGCCCAGTTTGGCACAGGACAGTTAAAGTCATTTTTCTAAATATCTTTCAGAACATCAAGCAACTGTAAAATAACAATGGAAAAGCTTGGCCACAGTTAACTACAGCCCTCCAGTTGTAACCGCTTCTCTCAAAAAAAGTCACTCTGGTTCCTTTGATGATCTGTTTTGGGTGAGCACCCAGGCAGGGTTTCTCCCATGGGGGTACTGGGGGGTCACTCTGCCTGCAATGCCACACCACCAGGGAACCTGGCTTCCAGGTGTTCAGGAGTGGAGCACAGCTGGATCCATGGTGTCCCTGAGTACAGGGTTTCTGTCTTTCTGACCACCTGCTAGAGACTGACATCCCAAGGACGTATCAGCCATTCCTTGTCCACAACTGCAGATCCCCTGCCGAGCTGTAAAGACGCTTCTTTTGCTGGCTCTTCAGAAAAAAAAAAAAGGAAATAAAAGGGAATCGGTGACTGCACAATGCCAGAATGAGTTCTTGCTTCTTGTGTCTGCGAAGATAAAGTGCTAATTCCCCTAAGCACCACGTGATGTCCCATCCAAGTGAATGAAGTTTGGGATTGTTTTCACGATGGCTTGTTCCAATTATGCAGCATGCTTTCTCCCTTGACTGGCCTGCAAGTCTCCCCGCCACCCTTTTCTCAGCGAGTTGGTTTCCCCCTCATCGGTTCTTTCTCTTTCTGACCGTGGTGGACTCTGTGGTGTCATCACCTGCAGAGAGGGAGGATCCTTGCTGGTTCTCAGTTCCCAATGAAGTTAGAAGGAGGCATGGTTCTTCAGCTCCCCACATAATCCAGTAACTGCTGGCTGCTGTTCCGCTGAAAGCCAGCAACAAATGGCCACCAAATTCTAGTCTTGCTAGTTTTTAGTGACTATGATTTATAAAACCAGGGCTCTCTGCTCCTTGCCTCCTCAGGAGGAGTAAGGCTTAAAGTACAGTATCACGTACAGTAGTTAGCAAAGGTTACGCAACTCCTAAATGTGACTGTGCCCTGGTCCAACACCAGCAGACCTATCTCCAGATGGATCAGAGCTATGTTCACTCCCCTTTACAACAGCTTGCCTCCCAGTATCCAGCTTGCTTGTTTGCCTTTAGTCAAAGCAGTGCAGTGCCTGGCTGGATCTCCTGCTACCCTTCTCTCCTCCCATGCTGGGAAGGTGTGGGAAGGTGTTCCATCCCCAGGAGTGACCAGGAGGATGGGCACAGCTGGCTCGGTGGGACAGCTGGCTCTGGCTCCTGGTGCACCAGCTGGCTCATCCTTTTATGAGGATGAGGGCAGTCCTGTGTTTTCTGCTGTATGATTTTTGTTGTTCTCATACTGCCTTGCAGCTAACTGCTCAGATGGTCCTGGGGTGCTGTTCCTACACCCATGACTCCAAGTCCTTGACTTGTACAGCCATGTGACAAGTCAACTGACAGCCTCTCTGGTCTTGCTTTTCTTTCTGGGCTTATGGACATGCTGGCGTTTGTGGGCTGTGACTCCATCCCCTCAAGGCACGTTTTTGGAAAGTGTGCTTTGGAAAGCACTAGCAGGCATTGTCTGCAGCACTTCGGGGTTTCCCAGCTCTGCCTGATAGAGATGCACCCCGCTCCTGTGCCAGAATACCTGATTTATCTTGCCATTAATTTACAGCCTCCAAAAGCTGCTGGATCACACCAAGTGGGGTCACCAACATGTGCAAGTGCAATCCATCTGTTGTGGGTTCCCACAGAAGAACGGGGTACGAGAAGGCAGTGCTCTCCACACCATGTGGAGAGGAGCCTTTGCTCTAGAGACTTCCAGGTACGAGTGTGCCTCAGTCCAGACAAACCGCTGTGCCTCCTCCAGGCTGGGGGAGCTTTCTGGCCTTTTGTAACATCTGGTTTTTGAGGTTAAGACTCCAGCCCTTCCCTGATGCAACTTCTTGGAGGCTGGTGATTTGTTTCCACTACTTTAAACCCCCTTTCCTTAAAAAGCCTGTGAGGATGTCAGCAATTCCTAAATCATTAACTAGATCTTTTATAATTTACCTTTGAAATGTCCTTTGTGTGTTCATGGGTCCAAACAGCCACCTGCAGTGTTCAGACAACCTGTGGAGAGCTATGCAAACCGATCATCTCACCCATTGTTTCTCGGCACTTTAATCTTTGGATGGTACCCAGTTGCCAGCCCAAAGCTACTGATGTTTTGGAGTTTCTTTCCTCCAGTTTTTCTACCTGTGGTGTTGTCTCCGTGGGAGCGTAGGGCATTAACTTGACATGTGTGGAGGAGGTTTCCTGCAGTCAGTGCATGCCCCCAAGTCCTTGGTCTGCTACTGGCCCAGGGCAGCTAGGGATGCTAAGGTGACACACTTTATTTTGTGAAAATGGCTTGTGGTTGAGCTTGTCTGCCAGCCTCCTGCCTGTGCAAGTGGAATTTGACAGGTGGCTGCCCTGTGGAGACCTCTCCCTGGCTGGACCATGGTCTGGTGCTGGTAAAAACATTTCTGCAGGCTCTTTATCACTGAGCCTGTTGAACGCTTTGAGACAAATTTTTGAGCCTGGTGGATGCTTTGAGACAACTGGTACTGGAGGACTGATGTACCTCTGCCACAGCTCCTGGTCAGAGCTGCCACGATTCATCACATCCGGGGAGATGTGAGGAAGGCACCTTTGTGCCCCGTGGCTTACTGCAGTCAAGGTCCCCGTGGGGCTACCTCACCCACCAGGAACGTTGAAATACAGTCAGGTTTGTCCTGTTGGCCCTCCATGGCGCTCTGATGAACACTCCAGGCACCATCGCTGCAGTGTTTGTGGTTTCCTTGCTAGCACTTTCCAGGCCCTAACCACCTTGTCCTGAGCAGTGGGAGGTTTCCAGTTCAGGAGTCAGTCTTCCTTGTGAAGCTGGGGGTCTCCACACACTGCTTCCCATTGCTCTGCCAAAAACATGCCTCTCCCAGCTCCTAGTGGGCATGGTTCCAATGTGATGCCACAGTCAAGCTGGTATAGAAGTGGAATTTAGAGCCCTTGGGGGTCCAAAGGTGAGGCAGGACTGCCTACCCACTTCCATCCCTCCTCACTTTTCAAAGGCACTCTTGTACACACAGCACATATAGAAGAAAGCTGTCAATAAAGACCATCATCTGCGGCCCCAGTGTTGGTGGCAGTGTCCAGATCATGCAGCTAGAGACATACCTTCTCAGCAGCCTATTTATCCAATGTCCTTCTTCTCAAGGTGCCAGCCAAAATACTCTCTTGGGGCAACTGGGATTTATTGGGGTACTGCAGGAGGCAGAGCTGGGCAGTAACCCTGGCTGCCCTGACCTCCTCAAGTACCTCAGTGCACCCAGTCCTTTTCACAGGGCGCGAGGTCACTCGTGGAGCTGGGGCGAAGGGGGACTGATAGAGCTGTCTTAACTGACTACTTCCATCTTGGTCCAAACAAACACCAAACATTGTGAGGATGAGAAAGAAGATTTAGAATAAATTGCAGTTTTGAAATGAGATTTAGAACAAATCACAGTTTTGGACTTGTCAAGAAAAGGATATTTTGACTTTTTTTTTTCCAAAAAAGAAGTTCTTCTCCTGAGTTCAATCAGAAGTGATGTTTTACAACTGCACAGGAGCATTGCAGTCCACAGCATCACAACCCTCCATGCAGAGGCCATGCAACAGGATGCCAGCCCCAAAGGCTTTCTTTTTCCTTTTAAAACGCTGACTTATAATACATCTTTTTCTTTCTGGAGAAGTTAGTGGCTTTGGAATACCCACTGGGGTTTGCCCGGCTTTGTAGTACATAGTACATGCTGTGGTGTCAAACTCAGGGCTCAGAAATTGATCCGTCTTGTTCCCCCATATCCAGAAGCTCTTTGGTGAGCCTCAGAGGCTGTGGTTCCTCTCAGGCAAGCAGTGGCAAGCATCTGAAGCACCAGATGAGCCTGCAGATTTTGTGGTGTGCTCAGCTGGGAGCTGTTACGATGCTGAGCTGGGAGCCCAATTCTTTGTGCCGGAGAACATAGAGGGACGAGTTCCCAATTACCTTGGAGGAGACATCATAGTTTTGGGGATGCAGGGAATTTTGATTCACTGAGTAAAACAAAAGACAACATACCACAAGGACTTAAAAGGCCCCCCCACCTTAAAAAAAAAAAAAAAAAAAAGGCAAGGAAACATCAGCATAAACCCATAGCACGTGCTTTCAGCCAGATAACCACGAATCAGCTAAGTGGGACTGAAAACAATTAATGCCTCACAGAGAGGATGAAATCATTGCTTAGCATAAAACATGTGGATTGTCAGGATGTATTGACATGGCAGCAAATGCCTGGATCTCGAGATAGGATGCTAACCTGACTGTTCCCACTCTGAGGACATGGCGAGTCCTCAGCTCTCAGGTGGGCTGGCTGCTGCCGGTGTGGCACGGCGCCGACTCCCCACCCTCTGTGGGGTTTTGTTTACACGGCTGTGAAAGGAAAACTTCTCCAATACTCACACAACAAAGAGCAAACTCCAACTGTGCAGATCAACCCATACAGAACACACAAGTGCTTAGATTCATTACTGTATTACAAGTAACTGATGCTGTTGAGTTTAAACGTCCCCGTGGTGGAACCGCCTGCTGCATTCAGATAATTGTCTCCTGCACCCTGCGCCCACCTAGTGATGTTATCGACCACGGTTTTGAATCCTTGATCCTTGCAGTGGTAAGGTTGCAGTCAGCACCCTCTAATAGATGTCTTCAAAGCTTGTTCTAGTGGTGTAAGCTCATGGCAGAAGCTCAGGACCTGCCTTTTGGGTCCTGGGGACATAAGTATGTGTGTGAGTGAATGCCGCCCTGCAGACACATAGCTGATATTCAAAGCAGTCATTTAAAAGGATGCTACGTAAACCCAGGAATAGAGTAATACCTACCTGGAGGAGAACAGAGGCACTGGAGCTGCGCACACATCATTAATTGAAACATTTCACAACTCCGCTCCTTCCCAATTCCAAGACAGGTGGAAAAAAACATCCCCTGGAAGCTCTTGTTGCTGCCCAGCCAGAGATGAGCAGGAAGGCCCCAAAGGCATTTCCACAGCTCCTCTTGCAGTGCAGGAGTCTTTGGGGAGGTGTTGGTAAATGCCTGTTCTGTTCACAGTGCTCATGGCTTGCAGGTGGTCCAGCCTCAGCACTACCACCATGGCTGTTGTCCAAGCTTGTTTTGAAATGCTTCATCCCCAGCTCCTTGCAGGGCTGGCCTGGTGCCGAGTCTGAGCAGGGAATTGCCCTGGAAGCAGGTCCACGCTCTCCAGGGAGGATGGGGGCTGCTGTGCAGATCCTGGAGGAGGGAATTGCCCTCTTCAAAGCTGCTCCTGAAGTTTAATCATTGTTCTTCCGGCACCAAAATTGGTGCAAGGGAGATGAGTGTCTTGTCCTGGAAGGAGGTCAGTTGTGAGGTTTCCCTGCCATTGGGAACCCAGGGTATGCCAGGGAAGGGCTTTCCTAGGTGAGGTTGTGTGTTTGGTGGGGATGGCCAGGATGAGCTGGCAGTCTCCAAAAGACTTGTGCTGTCCCTGGCTCTTGTGTGCTTTCCTTCGCCCGTTGGCAAGGGTCCACATACCTTCTTGGAGGGATGGTCAGGGACAGACAAGGGCTAGTGGGAACCTTCGGCCTTCCTCAGGTCCCATCCCAGGGTGGAAAGCCAAGTGGTTTTTATTTTTGCAGGATCAGGTGAGTTGAGCAGGGTCAGAGCTGGCTGAGCAGTAAACTGTCTGCAAGGAAAAGGTGAAACAGCAGCCGTTTATTCTCCCAGAGCTGCAGGGGACAATGGCTGGACGTGCCTGGCAAGGTGGTGTGGCAATTCAGGCACTGGCAAAGGGAAGCCAGAGAGCTGCATGGCAGCTCTGGCTGGAGGAGGACAGCCATGGGGGACTACTGGGTGCCTTTGGACAAGTGCAGTGCTGGGGACCTGGGTGCAGAGTGGAGCCGAGAAGCCCTGGTGCCCAATGGTTTCTGTGTTTCTTGCATTAAGCTGCCTTCCAAGAAGACTTGCATAGCTCCTGGAGCTGGATCTGAGTTTTCACGCTAGCCCTGTGCTCCGTCTTGCTCTTTCTGAGATAAGTGATGTGTCCCATAAGCTTGACCTTTCTCTAGAGGCTGGACCCTCAAGTGAACATGGATGTCTGGGCACCCTGCAGCCCTCCGGGCTGAGCATGGATTCAAGCAGGGTCCTGCTGCTCCACCCAGTGCTAGTGGAGCTCATGCTGATGCTGTTTGGCAGTCATCAGGAGAGGAATTTTGTTGGATCCCCTGGTTGACTGTAAACAAGCCTATTTATGCAGATGCCCCTCTGCCTGGCAGACAGCTTGGAGAATGTAGGAGCTTTGGTCCAGAAGAATTTATAACTTGTAACTTCTAAACTACTACTCATTATGCGATCATCTACATGATAACAGCGAAGGCATCTCATTATTGGCTGTTCACAGCAACTGGCCATGATGGCTAACAAAGCCCTTTTGGAGGACATGAAGAGATGGTCCATAAGTACGATTTGATGGAGTGAGGGATAGCAGGGTGAGAATTAGAAGCCATTCTTCAGGTATTGCAGCACTAGCCTGTTGCCTACTCCTTCCGTGGCCCAGCCAGGTGGCCTGCCCCACACCTGGGAGGCGGCATGCACCAGACCCCAGTCTCTGTGTTTGCCAGGGGGATAAAGCTGTTTGAACCATGCTCCAGTGTCTTCTCTGGGCAGAAGCCACAGCTGTCCTTCAAGGAGAAGGAAGACCTGAAGCGTGCATTGACCGTGCTGATAGATATGGGCCAGCTCTGCAGTCCTCCTGCAGAAGATGAGAGGGGGGGCTGCCACTGATGGGAGATAGATGTGATACCACCCTTTTAAAGGTCCATCGGTTTCTGGACCTGGAGGAAGAGAAGGGCCAACTTGGCTTCTCACTTAAAGCTTCACCAAGAAAGGGATCTGTGACAGTGGGGTTGTCTAAGGGCAGCAGAGTCACTTGTCATTCACAAGGTGATGGGCTTGATACCTACCAGCCCTGAGGTGGTGAAGAGGCCCAGCTCATGATTGCAGAAGTCCTGTGCATCTGGCGTAGGTGCTGTGGCAAGGAGAAGTCAGATGCAAGGTTGAGAGAAGTCCTCCATTCCTCGTCTGCAAGCCCACGGGCAGCATTAAGAAATGTTGTATTGTAGCAGGGAAATGTTCTAAAGTACCTCATTTTATTTATTAATTATTTAATGTTTGCCTTCATCTCTTTCAGATCTGCTTTGGGGATGTTTTCTGGACCATTGTTGTTGCCCTGGGAGATGGTGGGATTCAGAATCACAGAATCACAGAATCACTAGGTTGGAAAGGACCTTCAAGATCATCAAGTCGAACCATTAATCCAGCGCCACCATGTCCCCTAAACCATGTCCTGAAGTACCACATCCACACGTTTTTTGAACACTTCCAGAGATGGCGACTCCACCACCTCCCTGGGCAGCCTGTTCCAAATTTCTTAAACCATTCCAAACCATTCCTTCCTGTCCAGCTGAGACCTGGCTAGGGCTTGAAAACTTGGGATGCCTGCTCTCTGTGGCATGACTAACAGCTCGGGGATTTTGTCCCATAACTTGTCTCATTGTCTCGGGATTTTGCTGAAGGGGTGTTTCATTTAAAACCTGTCAGGCCATAAGCCAGACCTTTACTGTGGAAGCAACATCTCTTTACTTTCTCCTGCAAGATGCCATGGGAAAAACTCTATAAAGGTACTTGGTCTCTTGATAACTTCTGGTTTTCCACAGTGCAAAACAGGCTGCAGGGTCCACTCTGGCATGGTGTCAGCAAGGAAATAGCTTCACTTTTATGAGGCAATTCCTTGGAAAGGGACAGAGTAAGAGAGGGTGGGGTCTGCTGGGCTGACTGCTGGTGTAAGAGGAAGGAGACCTTTTTGTGCCCCAGTCCTAGAGGGGTGACAGCAGCTGTCTGCTCTGGCAGCTCTCCCAGCACCTCAGATGTGTTTGGATCAGTCATGTGCTCCAAGGATGTCTGCTGGTGGCATGCTTTTAGATCAGCAAGTCCCAGCTGGGGCTGTGCAAGCCCTGCAGTGGATGGGAGAACACTTGAGTGAATCAGGGCAGGAGGAGGAGAAAACCCCAGCAAAACGATGGCTCCCCCAGATCCGGCTGCTGGGGAGAGCAGGAATCGCCTGGAGCAATGAGAAATGCACCCGGCACACCGTGAAGTCCTTCTTCTCCCTCCCCAGGAACCATTAGGGTGGTTTCAACCTCTCACAGTGTGTCTAGATAGAGGGGCTGGTTTGTTGTTATGGTTTACAACTGAGGATATTGCTTATGGGAATATTTTGGGAACCCATTAAAAAGAGAATTATAGAGCAGCCTGGTCGAGATTAAGTGGTGTGTAAGTGTGCAGGAAACATGAACACCCTCTCAATAATTATATTCAATTACTTGTTTTACAGCTGCTCTGCAAATACCGTGTGGTACAGGTGGGAAGACGCAGTGCTCCGATCCCGCAAGGTTTGGGTGGAGCAGGTAAGAGACTGCGGTGTGTGGAGCGCCTGGTTTGTGTTGAGAGAGGACAGCGTTTACAAAACAGGAGCATTTGCAACGCCGCTTTGCCAGAGAGTTGTGGGATAGTCTGCAGCTGGCACAGCAGCCACAGCCCTTGTCCTGCCGAAACAGTGCTGGGGGGCTGGAAAGGGAACGGGCTCCAGCACGTGCGAGGGAGACGTTCTGCACTGGGGGGTAAGGTGAGGTGGGAGGGAGGTTCATTGGTGCGTCTCACTAAGAGGCCCTACAACAAATGGCTTAATAAAATAGCTGCTTTAATAAGGCGGAATAAAAAGAAGGTTATATACTAGCTTGAAGGACCAGAAAGGAGGAACTTCTCTTCAGGGATGGGGTATGCCCAGCTCCACAGGAGAATCCGTCCCGGGTCCATCCGGTGCTGCACGAACGCAGGGTGCCCCGCATGTGAAGGGTGTAAGACTTACTCGCCCTCCATAGCTCTCTTTTTACTCGGCCTTATTAAAACAGCTATTTTGTCAAGCCGTTTGCTGTCGGGCCTTGCTCAGAGACCAGAGAGAGCCAGCACCACCTTCCCCAGGCCCATCCCAGACCTGCCCTGGGAAGAAGCAGGGAGCGTCCCCGAGGATGGGGGTGTGAGAGGGGCTTGGTGGGGGCTTGCAAAGGGCCGCTCCCCCAGGCCGGGGCCATGGCTCCCTGCGGGCTCTGGCTCCTGCTGGCCCCCGGGCCATGCCCGGCCTGGGGAGGCAGGAGGGACGTGCGGGAGCCCCGCTCTGGAGGGGCTCTGGGAACCTCAGGTCCTCACTGGACCGCGCAGGGAGAAGTCAGGACTCCTGCAAGGGGAACAGCAGGGTTTAAGAAGTGCTGCATGTTCTGTCGCAGGCAGCCAGCATCTCCCCTCCCAGTCAGGGGCTGGGACACAGCCTTGCCAGACTGGTTAGAGCTCATATATCCCAGAGTCACAGAGCTCCAGAAGGGGTAGTGGGATGGGAGCCCTGGGGTGCTCCTGGCCCGTGCCTGCTTGCACCATGACTGTTGCCAGCACTAGGTCAGGATGACCACGGCCTCGCTGGGCTTAGCCTTGTTAACGCCCAACGATGGAGGACCCTTGCCCCCATGCTGTGTGTTCTTCTAGGAATACATCACCTCCTGGGAAAGAAAAATCATCTGGATGATCTAAGCATCCCAAACTGCACTGTAGGGCCTTTGCCCCTTGTGGCATGCCCCAGGGAGGAGAGTTTGGCTCTGTTGCCTTTGTATCTGCCGTCGGGGTAGTTTTTGGCCACCGTTAATTCAGCCCTTACCCTCCTCTCCGCCAGACTAAATGAGACTGCCTCCCTTCATCCCTCCTCTTAGTCCCTGTGTCCCCAACCCAGCGAGCGTGTACGTGTGATCCCTTATTACCACCATTTCACGGGAGGGCAGAGCAAGCACTAACAGTATCCCATGGGCCAGGTAAGCCGTGGTGATGTCTCTACTCCATTACTCCCTTAGCAAGCAGAGACTCCCACCAAAGCCTCTATCTTGGCAGAGCTGGCCTGGCAGCCTTCCCAGACAATGAATTTTGGATGAGGAAATGCAAATTGTTGTCCCTGACTTTGCAGGGTTAATCTCGGTGCAGATGCATGTGGTGCTGCTGCCCGTGTCCTCAGCTGCAGCCAGGATGTGCACGGCAAAGGGCTGAGGAGGGAGCTACAGACCGGGAAAGACGTGTGGCCATCGCTCCAGGGATTCGTTGGGGAAAGTCGTGAAGTGCCTGTGGAGGGGGGATCCGGCGCGCGCACGTGCGTGCCCACGGATCACACGAGCGAGATGCAGCAGATGAGCTGCCTTGCTCTATTTGTAACCTCCCACTGCTGTTGAACAGGCTTTGCAGGGAGAAGAGGGAGCCAAAAACGGAGCTGAAAATTGAAACTTGAGGCTCAGATGCTTAGAGGGGCTTAGGAGCCCGATTCAACCCATCACTCCCCAGGGAAGCAGGAGCTCATGTCCCCCCCCGGGCCCTACGTTTTGCTCTCAAGCTCAGCACAGAGTGAGACTTCCATGCTCCACCTTGGAAATCATTTGCATTAACTCATTGAGAAAACAAGACACAAGGACACAAACTGCAAAGTACAGGGTTAGGGTGTGATATGAAGCAAGGAAAGAAAGAGGGAGGAGCAGGAAAAACAACTTGGTCTTTATTTTTTAATTTTCATCCCTTTAACCGGCTGACGGAGTGCTGGGTAAGGGCAGGGGCAGTGCCATGGTGTGCCCCTGTGCTAGGATCCAGCCTCCCTACCTGGGCATCACAGCAGGGAGGTTGCATTCAGGACCTTACTACCTAAAAGCCTGATGCCCTCAGTGGGCTGGTCCCAGGTGGTTCCAGCCTGGCCCCCCAGCAGCTGCAGGACAAGGGGCCAGTGTGCAGTGTTTTCAAACACTGAAACTTGTCCTGCAGGGAGGAGATGTGGCCGGGGAGCTGACAGAGGAGCCGGCCAAGAATTCATAGGGTAGGGAGAGAGTCCAAGGACCTGTCTGCGCCAAGGGATGTGGGATCACCAAGATTCATCCACAGGCATGAGTAAAAAGGCCAGGGTGGTGCTTAGTGAAAATGCAGAGGCAACAGATGACTAAGCCAGGGCAGCCATGCTTGCAGCAGCTGACTTGGGACAGAGCCTCCATCCCTACATGCATCTTCTTGACAGTGCATCAAGCAAACTGCACGCCAGGCTGCCAGAGCAGAGCTCGCACATGGCACTCTGGGGAGGACCCAAGATGTCCAGCAGCCCTCCTCCTGCAATGGCTCTGCTCCTTCTGTGTAGTCACAGCCTGTGCCCAGGCCCAGGCTGGGGGTGCTGTCCTGCCCTGGGTGTTGTCTTCAGGGATGTAGGATCTTCCTGGGAAAGAAGATGTGTGCTGATGGGGAGGATGAGGAGCACGTGGGGAACATCCACGTCCCATCTCCAGGTTTTCCTGTCCCTTGCATGCAACAGCCTGTGCATAGCCCACCCTTCTCCTGATCCCAGCCCTCCTGGCAAAGGGCAAGATGGCAAGGTGAGGGATGAGGCTCCAGCATCCCTTCAGTCCTTCTGGCTTCCTGCCGAAACTGCTAATTAAACAGCCAGTTTCATCAGGTGATTTTTCTGACGTGAAAACTTTTCCATAAGGAACTGGTCCCAAATCCACCAAGTCATTTCACATTTATTTTAAATCTAATCTTTATATCGTGTAATTTCCTGCAGGGCTTGATTATCTTCTCAGTGAAAGCACTGTTGTTCTGGTTTGTGAGACCTATATTTAATCTTGGTGTAAGATCTCTGCACCTCTCAGTACAGGGCTTGGATGCTGCCACCTCAGCTCGTGGGCTTTCCTATTTATTTGAATCCATTAAACAAGTTACCACTTCTGTAATATTGAGGCCATTCTCCAGCCACAGGGTTCCTGCAAGCATTAACTTGATGCTGCAGAAATGGTCTCCTGCATCTCAGAAGGCATTCGGAGAAGGTCTCTTGTCTAAATGGTGGCAGACAATATTTAAACAGGCAATCAAGAGCAAAGCTTGACAAGGAGCCTTGTTTGTCTCTATTATTGTGATGGCACCTCAAGTCCTCCTTCTCTGTGTTTTCTACACGTAATAAGGTATATACCCATTCAGCATATTTTTTCATCTAAATACATGAAACAGGCAGAAGTGGGAGGGGGAAAAATTTCCTTGAATCTGCAGACAGCCCTCAGCCCTCAGTCAGAGGATCTGAGCAGCCCAGTTCACCTCAATGACACGTATATTTTGCAATGCAGAGATGCATTGCTTTCATGGAAACGCTTTCACCAGCTTTTCACTGGATGCACCTACCCCACCCAGTTTCAAACTTGCCGGCATTGCCCCGTGGCCATCAGCTTCATTCGTCGTACCCTTTAGCCAGCACCCCAATCTCTGCAATGCATTGCCCATACGAAGCTCTGAGGTGCCCTGAAGCGGGGAGAAGAGGTGCTGAATACGGGTTTTTATAACATGAAACTTCTGCACTAACTGGATTAACTGCCACCTTGCATTCATTAGAAGCCTCCCTTGTCATGCCTGGCTGATGCTATGGTAGCACAGAGTTTCTGCTCTGAAGAATTTGGGGTGACATTATGAGCTCGAAGCGCAATATCAAAGGAAGTTGCCACCCGTGCTGGGCCTGGCTGCCCCCGTGCCAGCGTCACAGTGGCCCTTGGTGCACGTTGTTGTGTCTCTGGCGGGAGCTTGGTGTGAAAAACACATTCACCAGTGTTGTGATACATTGCTTGTTGGTCAAAAAATGGTGGTTTCAGGTTGAGCAAAACCCACGTGTATTCACCCCTAGTTGATGTTGTTATTTTTCAATGAAAAATTGGGGTAGAGGCGGAGGTGCTCCAAGCAGAACTGGCGGGGCTGTACACGGAGAGTTTCTCTTGTCAATGCATGGTGTTCCTTCGGGGAGAGGGTTCCCTACTGTCACACAGCCCTCCAGGCTACTTCCTCTGCTTTCACAGCAAAAACGTAAACAGGCGTTGTTTGAAATGCCACCTCCAAAAGCAGGGGCTGAACTGGTTTTGAATCCACGAGAAACAATCTTGCAGCAGGTGACCTGGAGGCCTCTCACCACCTAAACCACTAAAGCTCAGGACACACAGTATCACTGCGACGGCACCCGTTTCTCAGTTTTGCATCCATGCCCTCCAGAGATGCATCGTTCACTCCCTAGACAAGCAGCATCGTTAGAGTAGGCAAAACTGTATCGATGCTTTTATGACCTGCACTGTTTTTTACCTTTGCAATGGTATATTGTGTCATGGGTTTGTCTGGCAAGAGTTGGCTGCTTCAAATGTTGCATGTTTCATGGTGATTTGGAGATGTTGCTCTTCATTTTCCTTCTTCACAATACTTCTTTATGGTTCTTTCAAACGGAGGCTCTCCTGGCTCAGGATATGCACATAGCAACACATAATTGGTACGGACTTTACCTAAGAGGGGAACTCGGAGGTGCATGGACATACCTGATGCACTGTCACAACTGTAATTGTGATATATTTAATATGCAGGGGGGTGTAAGTAGGTTATGCAGAGAGAAAGGGAGAGAGAGAAAAAAATCGGAGAGGCTGGCAGAGAAATCCCGTCCCGGGGCAGAGTCTCTGCGATGGAGGGGGCTCTTCTCACTGGTGGCCTGGAGACTGGGGGCTGCAGTGCTCAGGAGCTGAAGATACACCATTGTGTGGGGAGCTTTGCCCCCACCAGTGCCATTTTGCATCCGTCTGTCATCTTTCTGGTGACACATTGCAGTGCCTGGCCAACACGGTCCTTCTCGGGGACGAGAAGTGTTGCCTCGCTGATCATCAGCTTTCTGCTGGTGTCAGCATCTGCCGGTCTCATGAGAGGAGTCCTGTGGCCCCCAGCAGGGTGGGCGGTGATGGCAGAGCAATTGCTCTTCAGCGGCGGGCTCCCCTCTCTCTCCTCCACGCTGAGTGGTGTGAAACCCTCCCAAAGCTGGAGCTGCTGCCAAGTGTATCGGATGCAGATGTACGTACCTAAGAAACAGCGTGCGTGAGAGGCACAGTCAGCCCAGGCTGTATAGGCACACCATCAGAATGATCAACATGCAAAATCTGGGTACTAATGGATGGACTGAAACCTCTGACTGGAAGTCTGGGAGGAAAAAGGGAAGGCTGAATTGTTTATATTTTGTTTTCATTCATCAGTCCTGCTTGTGTGGGTGGACAAGGAGTGAATGAGTTTCTTGGGGAGGGCAGCGAATAAGACGCACACATTTCCTCGAAAGATGAGTGGCATTTTTTCTTCCTTGCACCTAGGTTAATATGCCACAGAGGGGCTGGAGGGCACCCTAATAACTTTTCTGCCATGTGAAAGAAACCACTTAGCTCTTGATTTTTCTTCCCTTCGATTGCCATGGGCCAAGAGAGAAAAGGTTTTTCAGTACGGGTTTCATCCCTGTAATAAAGAACTGCTTTGTGTCCCAACAGCAAATATGGCCAACTTTTTTTTCTTTGTACTGTTGAGCATCTCACAGAAAGACAGCAGGACA
>NW_010559186.1:0-4759 GCF_000687285.1 Phaethon lepturus | reverse complement strand
GAAAGAGAGATAGTTGGATCAGGCTTCCAGGCCATGATGGTCTCTTTCTGGGAGGGGCAGCACTGGTGCCTACAGCTACATCCCTCAGTTCTGGCTTCCCTTGCTGGCACTGGTCCAGAAGGTGACATTAATAGTCAGGAGATACGGAAACACAGCGGGGCAGGGGTAAGCCGAGGAAACCGCTGAGACCGTGACAGCATTGCTGGTAGTGAACTCCTGAAGTGGGTTTTGGTTTCCTTTGCTGCAGCCATGCTTCTTGCTGGAGCCTTTGACAAGGCCAGTGGAGTAGGAGACTTTGGAGGTCTCTTTCCATCTCAGTCCCTACCTACCTGGAAGGACTGGCAGATAGGGTTTATTTTGACCATGGGCTTGGTTAGACAATCTCCACATTGGAGTCTCAAACTGAGTGCTGGGCTTTGCTTTGTCCGTATAATTTCTGAGTTCATTCATTTATCATCTGCCTGTCTCGTTTCATCCAAGACTGTGGCAGTGTCTCCCTGGTGCCAGGAGTCTGGTATGTCCTGGTGAAGGGCTGGCTCCTTCTTGTGTGGCAGGTGCTGATGCTGATGCTCTCCCCATTGCTGGACAGCCCCAAGCTGAACAATCCGAATCCTTGCAGAGAAGGCATTGAGGTTGGAAAATAAATGCCCGAATTGGATTTATTTGTGTTTGGGCACGTTCCTAAGCCTTTGTAAAACACCCGGCTGTTGCAGGGAAGAAACATCCCACAGGGAAGGAAAACTACGTTCCCTTGGCTGGGGTATGGCTGGGTGTCTCCTGAGCCTGTCATGTTCACACCAGCAGAGCTCCAGGGTCACTGCAGGGGACCGGGATACAGCTGGTGCTGGGGAGGGCTGAGTGAGATGGAGGGACGTGCTTGTGATGCATGCATGCTTCTGAGGCTTGCTCAAAGCAGGGAAGAGCTCAGCATAGCCCCATGCTGGATAACACCAGCCCATCCAGAATATCCTGGGGTGGAAAGGCAGATGCTCTGTTCCTAATTATTTTCCCACAAAAGCCCCATTTCTCTGACAGGACTTACCCACATCAGATCTGCAGGAACGTGTCTTCAACTAATGCGGAGGAGGCTGAGGATCTGCAACGTGTGGAAGGTGCTGTGCTGTCGGGCATCAACGTTTCCCCTCGCAGAAGAGCTGCAGGGTTTCCTGAGGTGGGGAGGGACCCTGGGACACTGCCCTTTGTGGCATCCATCACCAGGTAGGGCTCTTTATGCCAGGAGCTCCCTTGGCAGAGGAAAAGAGAGACCTGAGAAGTGCTTTGTTTTGCAGGCATCTCTGGGAAATTGCAGGAGCAAAATTAAGAGGTGAAAAGGTGAAGCCCAAAGGTTTTTGTCCGTCTCCCCATGCAGATAAAACCAATGCAAGTCCCTGACCTACAACAAGGCACAACCCCTGAGCCCCAGAATACTCTTCTGAGCTCTTTCTAGAAAGCTTTGAAAAAAGAGCATTGTGGCCAGGAGGCCACATGGTCATGCATGGTACAGCCCAGAAGCAGAGAAAGATCCTGTGCAGATCACTGCCTAAGCCACCAGGCAATGCAAAGCCTGGGGATAGGTGTCAGGAAAGGATGCAACTCAGTATCATCAGCCCATGGGCAGGCTAGAAGTAAGCCATCACTCTAACTGCACTTTCCTATGAGCAAAACCACACCACCTGCTGCCTGGCTTTGCTGTCGTCAGTGGACAATGGTTAGTCTTGTCACTGCACACTTTGGGCCGTCTCCCTGCGCATCCC
This sequence comes from Phaethon lepturus, assembly GCF_000687285.1. Classification (NCBI taxonomy): domain Eukaryota; kingdom Metazoa; phylum Chordata; class Aves; order Phaethontiformes; family Phaethontidae; genus Phaethon; species Phaethon lepturus. The sequence goes on along the minus strand of NW_010559186.1, from coordinate 3,005 downwards.
CAGCATGTCCCCGGGAGAAATGCCCTCCTGCCCTGTGGGATGAATTAGGACCTTCTCCCTCCAGCTGTCCCTGTAGGACCTGTAGTGAACTCAAGGGTGACTTGCAGGTGAGGATCAGCCATATGATACCAGCACATTCAAGGAGTCTTTTGGCTCCTTGCTGGTCTTCACCCTTCACCTAAACAGAACCTCTCATAGAGAGCCCACAAAACCCGCTGTATGGCCAGGGTGCAGCGAGCAGGGTGAGGGAAGGGATCCCTCCCCTCTATGTGGCGTTTGGAAATCCCAGCTGGAGCTTGGGTTGAGATTGGGACTTTCCAGCACTAGAAAGACATTGACAGCCTGGAATGAGAGCAGCAGAGGTCAGGGGCTGGAGGTCAGGAGGTATAAGGGGTGTCTCAGTGAGCTGGCTTTGTTCAGCCTGGAGGAGAGGAGATCTTGGCAGCCACCTGGGAGTGGTGGTAGAGGTGCAGAGCCTCTCGGATGGATTGGGGACAAGAGGCAACAGACACAAGCTGGAACACAGGGAATTTCCATTAGAGATAAGGAAAAGCTTTTTTCACCATGAAGGTGGTCAAAACTGGAACAGGTTCACCGGGTATGTTCAAGCCTGAGCTAGGCATGACCGACCCAGAGTGACCTACCCTAGCTGGCCCTTGGGTGGGACCTCCTGAGGTCCCACCCAACTTCAGTTATCCTGTTATTCTGTGAACGAGGGTCAAGTCTTTCCGAAGCAACCGAAGAGAGATATTTTGTATGTTACTTAGCCTTCATTCTCTCAGCATTCAGACTGGACTGGTGACTGCAGCCAGGGCCTTGCCTTATTCATTTCATATAGCAAATTGCCTAAGGAGAAACAGAAAAGAACGATTTTCTATTTATATGAGAGAAGCAACAGGGAAGTGGGGAAAGGATTTAGTGCTAAGCCATTTCCCAAATGATAATAGAAATGTAAGCATCTCTAGTGATGAAGACTAGTTGTCTTCACAACAGGTAGGCTGAACAGCAGGAAAAATACCGCTAAAAGGAGACCTGGCCAGTGCCCTTTTATGAGGACAAGTGTCCTGGACTCCAAAATGCCCCAGAGACAGAGAAAAACCTCCCCTTTTCAAAACTGCCCTAGAGGCCTTATAGGTATCTTGGCCTGAATGTCTCACAGTGGTTGAACCATGGTGGTCCCACCAGGATTTCAACCTGCAAACAGGGAGAAGACAAGGATTAGCAACTCAAGTGCCTGGACATTAAGCCGTCTTTTCTGGTGAGAGGCAGGGCAGAGCGGGAGAGCGCCAGATCAGGTTATGCTATCAGAGATCTCCTTCCTTCTCAGGCAGAATCTGTGTTGCTGTCTGAACAAAGTGATAGGGAAAGGGGTGTTTCCAGAGAGATTTGTGTCAAAAGCAGAGAGAAGTCAGGTGGTTTCCCTACTCCTCCAAGCAGCTTCCTGAATCCAAAATACTGTCCTTCCCTCTGCTGTGGGAAACACTTCTGCCTCTGCCTGCGTTCCTCTGCCTGTGTTCCTCTGCAGTTTTGCACAGTCACCAAACAAGGGAAAAGAGAAAGCTTTCAGAAACCTCTGAAAACAGAAAGCCACAGAGAATCACAGTTAGCAAGGGAAAATGCACCCAAGAAATGCTCCCCAAGCCCTGCAGTTAACACATGGTGCTGCTTCCGATGCATCTCCATCCTGCAATGGCAGCTCTTCAGAGAGCTGTTAGCCTCCCCGGGGAGGGGGAAATGCAGCTGTCCCGGCTGGCAGTGCGGAGCCGTGGCCGCTCCATGGCTGCAGAGCTGTGTGTGTGTGTGCTGGGGCTGTGCCGTCGAGTGCCGGCGGTGAGACAACGCTGGCTCCCGCCCTGGGCAGCAGAGCCAGGGCCACATGAGGAAACACAGCGCTCGATGCCTGTGCTGGGCACAGCAGCTCTGCTCCCTTCTCATTTTTCCTGATGATTCTGGCTGCACCACGTTAAATGGAGAGCAGACCTCCATCCTGCCGTCTGTGCTCCTCGGCTCTCACCCATGTGCTCAAAGACCTTGCTCTTGTCATTGTTTGGGGTGTGCTCAGGGATTCCGTTGAGGTTGTCAAGCCACTGGGGTGGGTGCCATGTGTCCATCACAGCGCAGGCAGGGCTGTGTATCTCTGCTACAGGATGTGCCCTGACCCATTGCTTCAGACAAGGCTGCGCCCAGCCTTCCTGCCTCCAGGTCACCTCCATTGCGATGGGACCATGGGCGCTTCCCCTTCAATGCAGAATCTAGTGCAACAACAAATATGAAATCCTCTGCTGCTAATTTAGCATCTCAGATCCCTCCCAGACGGTAGCATCTGGGCAGCGAGGCTTTGGGAGTACAGATGCTTCAGGATCGGCTTTGAAAATAAACGCAAATAAGCCACGCTTTGGAGATTAAACTGACTCCTCCTGGAAACCACTGCAGGGGAAGAGCACTTGTTTATTAAAAAGAGGCAGCAGGGATCAGGGCATGAAAGGAGGCTTTGTCTCCTCGGCTTATTACCTTACTCCATTTGCCTCCGTGTTAATGCCTTTTCTTCAGGTGTGCAGGGAATCGCAGGCACCAATGTCCCAGCTCCAAAAAACTTTGGAGATTAAACTGACTCCTCCTGGAAACCACTGCAGGGGAAGAGCACTTGTTTATTAAAAAGAGGCAGCAGGGATCAGGGCATGAAAGGAGGCTTTGTCTCCTCGGCTTATTACCTTACTCCATTTGCCTCCGTGTTAATGCCTTTTCTTCAGGTGTGCAGGGAATCGCAGGCACCAATGTCCCAGCTCCAAAAAACCCCCACCCCAAAACCAACAAAACCCCACCACCGGGCAACGGGGAAGCCCCTGGCTCCCGGGCCCTGCGCATCACAGAAGCATCTTTGGTGGCACCTTGGCGGGGGGGAGAAGGTCTGTGAGGGCTTGGGGACTTGTCGAGGGGCTGCGATGGACGCATCCCACCTCCCTCGCTCGGAGGAGGATCCGCGCGGCTCCGCGCCACGCCGCGCC
>NW_010559185.1:526-898 GCF_000687285.1 Phaethon lepturus | reverse complement strand
CGCGCGAGGGGACGTGGAGGGGGCGCGGGGGGGGCCCGCTCACCCACTCCTGGCCGTAGGAGTCCTCCAGGTCGTTGGTGGAGCGGTCGTCCCAGGCCAGCCGGATGCCCACCAGCGTGCCGGGCAGGAAGCCGTTCTCCGCCAGGATCACGAAGTAGGTGAAGAAACCGCCCAGCGCCTGGATCATCCCTGCGGGAGCGGGACCCCCGGATCAGGGATGGGCACCCCCGGGATCAGGGATTGGCTCCCTGGGATCAAGGATGGGCACCCCGGCATCAGGGATGGGCACCCTGGCATTAGGGATTGGCTCCCCGGGATCAGGGATGGGAACCCCCGGGATCAGGGATGGGAATCCCCGGATCAGGCATCAGC
>NW_010559185.1:0-374 GCF_000687285.1 Phaethon lepturus | reverse complement strand
GGATCAGGGATGGGCACCCCTGGGATCAGAGATCAGCACCCCCAGGATCAGGGATGGGCTCCCCAGGATCAGGGATGGGAATTCCTGGATCAGGGATGGGAATCCCTGGATCAGGGATGGGCACCCCTGGGATCAGAGATCAGCACCCCCAGGATCAGGGATGGGCTCCCCAGGATCAGCACCCCGAGGGCCACCGGGACATGGGGTCAGGATGCGGCCGATCACGGCACAGCCCGGTGCCACTCGCTGCCCCGGGGTCACAGGTGGGTGCTCCACTATCACCAGTGGGTGCCCCGGGGTCACACTGGGCTCCAGTGGCCAGCTGTGGGGACCTCAGTCGCTGTCACCAGTGGGTCTGGGGGTGCTCTCGAGGG
>NW_010559184.1:6258-10344 GCF_000687285.1 Phaethon lepturus | reverse complement strand
GCGTGCGGAAAGCACAACCCCGCGGCTCTGCAACTCGGCCGCAGCCTGGCAGGCTGGCTCCTTCGTGCAGAGCACGTTTATCTTCTGCAGACAAGGCAAAATAATCATAATTTGCAAGGATTATTTTTCAGTCAGAACCTCCTATATACCTGCAAGGGTGGATGTGAGCAGCGGAGCATTAATCTCAGCCTTTTACCCTCAAGTTAAATGAATGCGGAAACAACATTTTCATTGGCGTTTGCTTGTCCTTATAGCCTGTGTCACGGGTGATGGGGGTTTCTGATTTCAGGAGCTCAAGCAGCCTGAAACCTGCCAGGTCTTAAATTTATTATTGATTCCTTCTGCTGTCTCCAGGGGCTGCTGCAAAAGAGCCAGGCTAAAACCTCTTATTTATGATGCATGGCATTTTCGGCCCAGGATGCTGATTGAAGAGGATTTCAGGCATAGCAATTATTCAACCACAAACACGCCGATGTTTAACTAATAATCTGTTTTACCATAAAGTCCTCTAATCCCTAAGGACCGGGACATTCGATACCTCATCTCGTAGCACCGTGCCTTGTGGCCTCATCGCTGTGTGAACAGGCGAAAGTCAAGATGAGCCGGGTGGGGAAGCACGCTCCCCGAAGCCTCGCAGCCCGGGCAGCCCCTCTGCGGGACGGGGCTACGCGGAGGGGGACCTGGGCAACCCTGAGGGCAGGACAGCCTGCCTGGCCAGACCCTGCCCTGCTCACGGACCCGCTAGAATTAGGAGGTAGGCAGAGAAATAACAAGATTGCGGAAAATACTAAATGACTTGTCGTGGTTTAGCTGAAACCAGGACACGACTAAACTCAGCAAAATCCCTGTTTTGGTTTTTGGCACAGATTCCTTTGGGAAGAATGTCTTTGATCAACATCTGCAGTCAAAAGTTACTGCATTCAAGGGAAATGTCCTGAGAGGTCTCACTGCAGGAGGGTAGCGAGAAGCCAAAATAAGACCATCTTCAGAGTCAGCACTGGAAGAGCCAGTGCAAGAAATAGCATTACATATGCGCTTGCAGATTGTTAAGCACCTTTCAGTATTTTAATGAGCATTTGGATTTTGCAATGAATGTTTTCTATTGTCCTACAAGGTCTTTTAATGGCTGTACCGACAGCGAGACACATGTTCACAGAGGAAACCACTTTCTAGAGAAATAGGGCCCCATATGAGCAACCTCTGCTTGTAACAAATGAATCTGATTAGAGAACTTTTTCTTCCCTTTCATCCTGGGAAGAGGAGGATGAAAAAGGATTAAAATGGAAAGCGAGCCTGGTGCTAGGGAGGTACAGGTTTGATTGTGCAGATTTTTATCCCATTTCCATTTAAAGAGAAGTGCTTTTTTTCAAGATTCTTGCAACACTCACTGTACTGACATTCCTCTACTTTTCCATCATTTTTCGTTTGCCACTTTTTCCTCCAGTTGTCTGCAAGGAGACACATCCTTATATTTACATGCGTTTGTATGCAGAAATAAATACCAGGATAGGCGTTACTCTCTAAAACGTGACCAGGGAACACACTGTAATCTCTAGTAACGATGGTGAATTGCAGGGTTTATAGACTGAGGCAATGTGTCTGCTTTATAATTGCCTTTTCATACAATGATGAACATAAAGCTGTTGCCTCACCACAATGTATTTATTTATCCTGGGTTGGGTTTGGCTTGGAAATGCCACTCTGTTCGTTAAATGATTAACAGCTGATGAAATCTTGCGGCCACCTTCTCTGAAAATGCCACTTGGAGAAACAGACCCATCTTTTTTGCGCTTTTCCTTTTGCTGTGTGCTTCTGCCTCCGTCAGTAAGGGCAAGAGTTACGATTGCTTGCTGCTTTTGGGCATGGCGTGGTCCCTGAAGGTGGACACAGGCTTCACCTAAGCTCCAGTCCCCAGGGAACTTTTAACTGAGAAATCTCTCCCAGCCGGCTCAGAGCACCTTCATCACAGATGGGTGCCACGGCGTCAGTTGGAGGTTGTATTTGTTTGTCTTCTCTACAAGTCAGTTCATCACCTGCACATGGTCTGTGGGGAAGCCACTGTGCTGGGAGCCCGTTGGGTCTCCACATCTCCACTCAACGGCCCAACACCCTTTTGAATAAACCCTGTGACGTGGGGTGGACTGAGGGAGGTTTACATCTGTCAGGCTTCCTCATCAAGCAAATGATGGGGTAGAGATTTAATGAATGAGAGCACCAACAATCTTCTGCAGTCTTCCACAAACTGGAGGTGTGTGCTGTCCTCTGTTGCACACCCATGTCCAGGGATTTCCCAAACACCGCAGGGAGCAGCTTGGCATTTTGGCCACTGTGAAACAAGAGAGCCAGACAGGAATATTCAGTACAGTTCAGCCCTTTTCAACACAGGGGTGATGCTGAAACTGTTGTGTTTCACCCAAGAATTTGTCGATGACAGTGTGTGGTTTGGGGCTGCTTTTGTCCTTCTCCGTCTCTGGTTGAGCACTCTCCGGTGGCAAGTTTCAACACCAGACCATGCTGCGAGGGAGAGATACCCACACATCATTCTCTCTTTTTTTTTTTCCTTTCTGCCCTAGAATTGTTGTTCTTCATCCCAATATGGAAACATGTGGTTTGAAATACAGTAACCTTTTTTCTTTATATACGTGGAGTATGCTTGAAGTCAAATGGAGATACAAAATTTACTTGCTACTGCCACCAAAGATTTTTTCCAGCAAATTATTCAGTTTTATTAAGCACATAAAGACCTACAAAGTTGGTCTTTTAATGTACTTATATAGCCATAAATTTATATCACTGAAATAATTGCATTTTAATGATTTTTTTTATCTTTGCATAATTTGTATATTTAACAATCACACCAACAGAAAGAGAAATGCTCACTGTAGAAGCTTTCTGCTTAGAGATTAGGTGCATGCTTATTCCTCATCCCCACACTGCTGATGAAAGCTTCCTAATTCCCTATTACGTGCTCTTAATGGCTTCTGTGAAGATAATCCAGCCATTACGACGTCCTGCCCGGGTCTGTAACAGAGCCTTGGGGCTTTGCACACCAGGTTTGGAACGCTCAGGCTGCTCTGGAAATGCAGGGTCAGTCCTATCTGGGCAGATTTGCTCTTCTGAAAACCATCTCTGAGGGAAGTTTTTCTCTGTTGGGAGAAGCTGCTGGAGAACCCTGCTCCCTCCAGCCCTGGGCTGAGGATTCCCGCAGGATGCAAGAAGCACGCACGCCTGGACCGCAGTCAGCCAGACCTCCCTTTGGCAAAGGAAAAAAAAAAAAAAATTATGTCCTAACTTCTTTTAGAAAGCATACAGAGATCCGAAAGTGGTTCGGCTGGTAACACCTTTCCCCTCATGCTGTCTGTGGAGGACTTTTTGGGTGGCTGTTGGGAGCAGCCCAGTGCCATTTGGCTTGCCAAAGGTTTGCCACCTCCCGCGGGCGTCCCAGTCCTGCGGGGCTGGTGCTCAGCCCAGGCAAACGCTGGGAAACGTCTTCATTACGTTTGGCTCTTGGGTTATGATAAATACATAGCAGCATTTTAAACTGCCTAACTGAACCTTTAATTTAGAGTAGACAACAGTTTAATAACATTTATATCTATAGATAGAATGATGCAAATTAGCAAAGAAGTGCTGTTTACTAACAGCGTACAGGGTACGGTCAACCGCCATGCAATTCACAAAAAAGGCCTATGGTTAGGGCAACAAATGGTTAATTAAGTTCCTGGCTGAGCATTCCCTGTAATAATTTCTGGTTATTTAGTGAGATCAGAATTACAAATTATTAAACCCATTAATAATTAGTTTAAGTGGACATTAATTAGCATTGACCAATAATGAGATTCTTACTACACCCGCTTGCTTATCTGGAGACCTTCTCCTGTTTAATGATACAGAAACGAAAGCCAGATGAATCGGTAATATTTACAGCTTATTGAAAAGAACTGCCCGAGTCAGAAGGAATAAATTAGCTGGTAATTCCAGAAAAGTCAAATGTATAATTATCGTGCCATAGGGTGTCTTGTCCCATATCAAGCTCCTGGCTGCTCCTGCTGCTGCGGGCAGTGCGTGAGCTCTTCTCCGCTAAGG
>NW_010559184.1:5859-6227 GCF_000687285.1 Phaethon lepturus | reverse complement strand
GCTACCGCACTGCAGCCGCCGCCGCGCGAGGGGAACGTCCCCTCTGCTGTGAGGGGTCTGCGCTGGGGTCCTCGCTGAGGTCCCTGCTTCAGGGCTGGGGGGGAGCTCAGAAAAAACGCTCAAGCACCTTGAAGGGCACCGGAGCTGGGAGCGCGTCCTCAGGTTCCACTGATTAGTTTTTTTTAAGTAATTGAGGTCGAGAGGACTCGAGTCTCCCACTGAGCATGTGCTTAAGTGGAGATAAGAACCAGGCCTCCGTCTCCCGCCGGCTGTCGGGAGGAGCTCTGCTTTTCCAGGAGCAAAGTTTATGCCTTGGGAAGGCTCACTCTGCAGCATGCGGCTGCCAAAGGAACGGCGGTAACCCTCCC
>NW_010559184.1:0-5828 GCF_000687285.1 Phaethon lepturus | reverse complement strand
GCGGCACCCTGCTCAGCCAGGGAGCCGTAAGCGATCCCCCTCCTAGTTATGTTGTAACTGCAGATAAAACAATTAAACACCTTATACAATGAACTACAAAAAGTGAATTCCAAATACGTCCTTTCTATCTTTGCCATAATTTCAAAGTCTTCACATGTTGCGTTTTGGGGTGTTTTTTTTCACCCCTCTCTCTCTTTAGCAAGCTGCAGAATGTTTTAGCACACTTTGAGCACAGTCTCTGTTAACTTATTATGCAGACATTTAATTTTCCTGGTGTTTTTAACTTAACCACTTGGAGCGATGCACAGGTCTCTGCAATCCTTTTCATCTTGGCTCACTGCACGTGTGGAAGTGGGGCAGCAACACAACATGTTACAGCGAAGTTTCTCCTTTCGGCTTTAGCAACGAATTACGTTGCGGCAGGCTATATTTGGAGCTCTCAGGCACTGCTCTCCATCCTGTGGCTTTTGATGTTTTATACATTTGTCTGAGCTGCCTGTCTGCCATTTGAGCTGGCTGGAAGTTATCAAAGTTTTATCATTTTTCAAGTATAAAAACACTTTTCTCCAGCCCCTCCCCTTCCACCGGTTTCCTTCCGAGCGCGGTCAGCCCGCACAGAGCCGCGGCCACCGCGCCTGCCTCCCCGCACAACGAGCCTCTTCGTGCTGGGGTGCGTTTAATCCGGTACCGGCTCTCGACTGTGTCGCGACTTGGCAGGGCAGACAACAGCAGCAGCTCTGGCGGCATTTAGGCGCGGGAGGGTTAGCAGTGATGCCGCTTTCAGCTTCCAACGCACCCTCCAGCCGAGGAGCTCCGCGTCCCGCCGTCGCCTGCTCAGCCTTGCAGCCCCTCCAGAGCTGAGGGCTGGTGCGGACGCTGGTGGAAGTGTGAGAGAGGGATGACTTCCCGTGCCGTGAAGTGCTCAGTTCCTCGGATTCCTCCTCCACTTGTGTGTTTGTTAGTTGCTTGATCCAAATAAGTTCGGGCTGGTTGAAGCAATTTAGCCACAGGGAATTCAAGGGTAAGCACCCACCTAGACAGGCAGGGAACGGGACAGCTCCTGAGAGCTGCTGCGGTTCTGATGCGATACCTACGCCTTTAAGCCATGCTGAATTTGCGTACAACAGCTAATCCCAAATGTTTGCCTCTCTATAGTAAGTGTTGCACATTATTTCCAACTTTGCTAGTGTCTTGCAACGTAGCCCGCGGGATATGCTTTTCTCGGTCTTCACCTTTGGAACTGGCAACCCCCTCCCGGAACCTGCAGGTGCCTGGTGTTGCTGCCAGCGTTTGGCTTAGAGCTGGGGAGGAGACGGAGAAAATCTCTTCTGCTCTAAGTCAGGTCTAGCATACTGTAGGCAAAAACGAATCTTCATTGCTTCTTAATGATGATTAGTGATTTTGATACCACTGATGACATGCATTCCCAGAACATTTGATTAATGAGACCATTTTTAAAAAGAAATAATAAGCCCGTGGCAAAAATATGACAGGAACAGAGATATCTGTCTGTACTTCTCTCTCACAAAAGGCCCCGATTGTAAAGAAATTCCTAAAGGTTGTAAACAAATGCCTTATAATGGTTTTCTTCCTCCCATTTCCCTTTCCCTCTCTCACAAGCTACTTGCATCATTAGAACTCAATGCATTAGCTGTAGATCTCTTGCTTTGGGGTTGCAGGCAGATAATATCAAAGTATCTCTACTCGTAACAAAAGTGAATTTCAAAAGCAGTAAAGGGAAATCAGAGTTTGACTCCTGCTGACCAGCGGGAGCATCTGCTGCTGCTGCAAAATGAACACAGGCAAGTCTTTGCAGGGCTGGACTTGCCGAGAGCACAGCCCTTTCGTGGTAGGTGGTGAGGGTCAATGCAGAGATGGCCCCAGAACATCAGCTCCACAAATGCCACCCTTTGCAAGCCTTTCTCCAACATGCACAACAAATCCCTAAGCTGGTAACACAGCAGGAGCACAGGCGAGAGGCAGGTCACGGCTACGTTTCTATGTCCTTGTAGCAGTAAGGAATCTCTTTGGTTAAATCCCCCTATGCACCATCTCTCATCCGAGGGCCCTGAAAGCCTTCTATCAATTCTCATTTAAACTCAATTATCTATTTTTACACCAGATTTTGTATGAGGAACTTACATTTGGACTTGCAGCAATGACCAACCAGGGAAGTATTATTTGTCCTTGCTTGTACCATGATGACAACACAAGCACAGCGGGAACTGTCAATACAATTAGAAAGTGGCAAAAAGTAGTGAAAGAAATGAGATCATGCCGTGCAGAGGAAACGGCTACCGCGGGCGTATTGAGCCTATAGGCTTATACAAATACACGGGATATGCAAGATTAGGAGGAAAACAGACTCACCAGGACTGTTATAACGGTGCCTTGATTTTTTTAACCTGTGGTATGTTAATATCATACTTCTGGGTTTAATCCCATCTCTGGATAATCAAGGTGGAGAAAGCAAAACGAAAATGTCTGGATTATCCCAGGCCTGGCTACGTGAGGTTTCTATAACATCCTCTGCAGCCGCCGAGACGAGCGCTGTCGGAGACGGGCACCGCTTGAGATGGACACTTGTTCTGCCCCAGCCCTGCGGCTCTTGTTTCTGGTGAGTGAGAGTGGGCAATAAAGGTGCAATTATGTTGAGACACAAGAAGAAAGAAGATAAATTATGGTCTTGCATTTATATAGCACATTTCATCCCAAACCGTTGAGTTAACTGATTGATATACAAATTACATCTTGAGAGATCACTCTATCCATCCCTGACATGCAGATATATATAATGTAATCATTATTTTTTAAAGCAAACTTACTTATTAATGCAAACCCTACAATTGGGGTGAGCTCTTCTGGGCAAAGATGAATCAGAAGTGACAAAACTCCACCGTCTCGTGACGAGCATGCTTAAGAATGAATGGAATAATTTAGATTCTTAGATCCCTCCAACACAGTAAGTTCAAAGCCAAACAGCAAACGCGTCTCTTCTCTAAGGATTCAAAACAGACTTTGCTAAAATGTAATTAAGCTCTAAGTCCCTTGAAATCAATCACTTCCAGAAACTAATACCCACCTTGCCGATTACACGGTGGGTAAGCCAGGGGCAATTAATGCATTAGTATGAAAATCGTTAACCATGAGAGCAACCAGTTTTGATGGGATAATTGCTCTGAGAAAGACTACTTGATGGTTAATATCAGAAGAAGTGATGTATTTGGGAGAGAGGAATCCACTGTGTCAACTGCAGCTAATTAAAAGTGACCTATTTCTCATTAATACTATATTTGATTGGATACGAACTTGAATCTGGGAGGCTAACCGGGAGCATCAGCACGTGTCGCCCCAGCTGATGCCGGCTGGGACGCTTTCTGCTTTATCTCAGACAGGGAGAAGAGGTGGGGAGCTATTCCCATGGCAGTGGGAAGCGTCTGTTGGATCGGAAAGGTGAAACTCTGCCTCCTCCTTAAGCCCCTTTGCAGCTGCCCCCCACCTCCAGCGGGTCACAGCTACGTTTTGTGGAAAAGTGCTTGCAACTGCGGTGCAATCCCGGCTGCAAAGGTGTCAGCCCAACTCACTTCAGCAACTAGGAATGAGCCCAGTAAAATTAGGCCCATCGTGTTCAACCACTTTGAATAACGTGTTACATTTCTAAATTCTCCAGCATGTGTTTATTCAGTGTGGCTGAGTGGAAGTGTCAGGGAAAAATGTTTGGTTTTCATACTCGCACAGTTAATGACCAATTTTCCACAAATCATAATAGTCTTACACCATTAGGTTTTATAATTAAGTCTTTATTATGTGATCCTGTTTACTCAGCACACAGAGGAATTTGACAGCCATCCCGCTCACTGTCAGGCCAGAAATGACTTGTGTTGCAGCGCAACGTCACAAATGATGGCTGAGCTCCTCCGCTAGCACCAGAGATCGCGACTCCAGGCAAGGAGAGAGGCAAATTCCGCAGGAAACGTGAAGTAACCCTGACACGGAACTGATGCTGTAGCTGATGCGAGGCAGCGTAGCGTTAGCCCTCCCCATGCGCTGCGGAGCCCCGTGCTGGAGCATCACCTTCACATTAACTTCACTGGAGATGCCCCGTTGGCGCCAGTGGAAGAATTAGCGCTGACGGAATCGCAGCCGCCTGCTGAGGATGGGGAGGATGCCCCTCGACTGCCAGCGTCCCCGGCAGGCAGCGGGTAACGACTTGCCCAGCTATGATGCTGCTGGGATCTTGGGATGGTCCCATCCTAAAAGGGGATGCACGTGATTAGAAAAGGGAACTTTGCTACTTGTGAAGAAAGATGTGGGTGATTCACTGGGCAATCAATATTCATTCCAGAAGGGAACAACGGCTGCATTCACTCATGTACGACTGAGGGTGAAAGGCGGCGATGGCGGGATTAATCATTAATTGAGCATTGTACTGCTATTCATATGGCTGGGCAACTAATGACAAAAAACCCAGCCACAAATAATTTATTGCATAAAAATATCAAAATTATTTGCGTAAATTGTTGGCAATAAATAATCTGACCAACCCTTATGAACTCCTTTGCTCATTTTCTAGGAAGGTTTTGAACTGCTGTGCCAGTGACTTTTCATGGCAGGTAGGATTTGTCATCTTCACTACAGCCCAGGATCAGGCCCCCCAACCCACAGCTATCCGTGGGAACCGAGCTCAGGGAGCGGCCCTCCACTTCTGGGCACCGGGCGTCAGCCCCGGAGGGCTGTCCAAATGGGCGTTTATGCAGACAAAATAAGCAAAATGTCACACAAATAAGGGCTCGGGTCTGGTACTCCTGGCCTCTAGCTCCGTCCGTGCAGGACCTCCCCTCTCGTCCTCGCCCACAAGGCCATCAATGCCCCTCCACCGCCGCCCCAGACCTGCTGTGACCTGGCTTCATGCTTCCCCAACGCTGCCTTGAGTCGCCTCCGCGGCTGTTGGCCAGAGCGCACGGAGCTAGGGAGGAACGGACCTGCCTCAGTGGCTTCACACCATTTTAAAGAGGATTTAGAGTAGCATAAAGTTGTTGTGGCAGAGTGGAGAAACGGAACGGGTGTACGTATTAACATTGCGTTACGCTGCTCGAGATAAAACCCAACTTAAAATCCCGTAACTATTTTTGACAACAAATTAGTTTCAGATCAAGGGCTCCTGCTCTGTCTCAAAATACGATTTTCACTTCCAAATTATTCATCTTGCCAGAAGCTGTTGCTTACAAAAAAAGGCAAATTTTGAATGGTTTATATAACGTCTTGTTCACTTTCAGTTTTCTTCATAGAAAATTCTCTTTGTCACTTTATGCCAGAGAGTAAAGTTTTCCATCCCGTTAAGCAAGCCAGGCAGCCCAGGCTTTTGGGTGGAAACCAGTCTGTGGGCACGCTTTGTGTGACCCCTGAATGCAGCATCCCTTGCACCTGAACGCCAGGCTCAGCACAGTCTCAGTGGCAATGATCCAATATATTGCAAAGGTCTCCAAAATCTGAAATTTGTGTCAAGATTCTGGTACTAAAGCTGCCTCTGGAAGGTGATGCTCAGATTCAGAAAAAAAAATATATTTTGGCGATGTTATTCACCAACTAATTTGGAGAAGAAGCGTCCTAATTTTCCCCCCTGCCAATGTGGCTTTCCCTTGCCTGTGTGGCTGCTGACACCGCTTTCCCGCTTCATCCAACGCTGAAGCGGAAGGCGAGACCGCGTCCGACAGCAGCACGGCAGGGCCTTGCTCCTGCCCGGTGCCAACCTCTAGCCGGGGGTCCCTGGCCTTGCCCCCGCGGTGCGGCAGAGCAGCTGCTGCCGGGGCTGGCGTGTTAACGGCGGG
>NW_010559183.1:0-6693 GCF_000687285.1 Phaethon lepturus | reverse complement strand
TCATAGAAGGAGATCAGGTTGGTCAAGCATTTCAGTCCCTTCAGCTTAAATTTATCCACTTACTTTTCCTTGAGATGCTGTCAGTTAGAACTGGGAGGTAGTTTTGCCTCACAGATGAGAAATAGGGGCTATCTGCCCTTGTCATGTTCAGTATCAGCAAATGACTTAAGTCACCAAAAGTGAGTGTTCAGTCAAAAACGGCTCACATAGTCAATGAAGCCAAGACATGATCTAATGAGCTGTCATACGCCGCCTCTGAGATGTGGTGATGGCAAGAAAGTATTTAGCCTACATGTTTTTGGGTGAAAATCCTGGCTTTTTTTTTCCACAGTAGGATGCTGCATGCTCACCTCTAAGACAGGAGCTCTTGTCCGCTTTCTCTGCTGTGCTGTTTTATTGACACTCAGCTTTAGTCATGTACCAGAGTCTTTTCCAGGAGGATGGCCAGCTGCTTTATGCAGTTGTGGTTCTGCGTTGACCAGGTAAATATAGCTAAAGCACAACTCTAGCGATGCCACTTTTAACATTAGGAAAGGTGGTAATTGGGAGAGGTTGATAATCTACAGCTTCCTCCTTCAAAGGGGATAATAGAATTCTGTGACTGATATTTTTCCTTTTTTCCTTCTCAAGCTTGCTGTCTTAAAAATGTATGAAATTGTCCTGAAGATACATATTATACTAATAAGGGTACACAGCTTTACATTTGCAAGTGCCAATGCAAATTTTACCTACACATTTAATTTGCTGGATTTTTTTTCATATGGCCGTCCAAATGTAAAGAGTAGCTGCTTTATACAAAACAAGGAGAGAAACCAAATGCAATTTTTTTCCATTTAGATTCAATCACTATATTGTCCTGATTCAACAGGAATAAATGCTGCCGTGCTTGTAAGCAGAGTCTTATATGAAGTTAGTAGCTCTATCTTCTACTAGGATATTGTGTACTAAGTCCTTTGGAGATTTTAGATAAAACAGGATTCTCCAGTAGAGTCAGCTTCTACAACAGTAAAACAAACTTTGCTCTTTGCTCTCACATAGCTTCAGAGAACTTGGATCCTTGCAAGGTATGTCTGAATATTTTATATATTCCTCTTATTACTTGCGTAAAACATCATAGAATAGCTGACAGGAGATATTTCCTATTCAGTAGCTTGTCATGCAATTTGTTAAGCCAAAATGCACTACCCTGTGTAAAAATGTATTGTCTTTTGATCCCTAAATCCACTTTTTCCCCCTTCTACACATGTGGCAAACAACTCCTGTGATCTTTAGATTTTTGCCAATATATCTATTCTGCTTTGATTTGCCTTCTTATAATTTGAGATTTTTTCACTTAATTTCCTTGATATTAGTTATTTGCAATTGTAAATATGCTTTTGTACTGATAATTCATATTAATTGCTTGTCAACTAATTTTTCTTTCCCCTGCAGCTTATAATGGATTTGAAATTTTGTGTGTTTCCAACTAGAATTCCCTGAAGCCCACAAAATACATTTTAACGGTAATAAAGAAAGATGAAAGAAGATGGGTGAGAAAACAGTTTTTGCTCCAACTCTTTAAAAAAAGAAACCCAAAACACTAACAAGTAATACCTTTCTTTTTTAGTACTTGTTCAGGTCCTCTGGGATAATGTCTCACAAATAGACAGTTTACTGTAGCATGAGCAATAAGCTGTTGAACGTTGACCCTGAGCTATGTACCTCTGATCTGATTTCCAAAGCTTAGATAGGATTCAGACCTAAAGATTTAGTCAGTGCATTATGATGATAAAGACCAGCTCCATGGTTCAGTGCTACCATGCTTATCCAAACTTCACTGCAGGAGAAGAAATGAACTTGATCTGCCTGCCTGAACTTATTGGGAAGTGGAGGAAAAGACAGACATTTTGACATGGCGGGGTCACTGGTTAGGTCCCGTGTGGCCTGACTTCCTTTCCAGTCTTTACTTCTAAACTTGGTCTCTTCCTTTTCCATTGCTGTCAAATAGTATACTGCTAGAAAAGTTCTTTGTTAGGAAATCTGTGGATAAAAAGTAGGCAAGGGTTCACAGTATCCTCAGTGTGTCACTGGCCTCTCTGCCAGAGTAATTAGTGATTTGATGGAGTGACCAGTAATGAAGCTATGGAGAAGACTGAGTAAAGAAAAGAAATTAAGACTGCTTACCTCCAGCTGTAATACTGGAATTTCCATAAATGATTCCTCTACTTGAAAAAGGATCCCCTAATAACAGAAGAGAAATTTTGCAGAAGTTAGCCTACTTTACTTTGCCTGTGCACTGACCTTTATTACAAATTTATGATCTGCATCATTCTCCACTATCCTGGCTTCACAATAAACTCCAAACAATGTTTTTTCATTACCTTTTCATATCAGAATTTATGACACCTATAGGATTTTCTACATTATGTAGTTCCTTATCACAGAACAGAAAATCCTCACTTTAATATCGTACTTTGGAAAGGGCCTAACTAAGCAAAAAAAAAAGGTTGATTCCTGTAACCTTCACTGACTATGATGAACTCATGTACTCTTTTAATACCAGAATGTTTTTTTTTATATCAGTGATGGGATTATCATTCATACCTGGTTCCATTAAAAGTACTCTTTGTCATCAAGACATGCTGTCAGCCCAAAAGTGGTCACTGTCTTCACAATGATTCATAGAGAATAATGGTATGCATATGTAAGAGCAATAGGACAAATTAGAGCTGTGCTGTGATGAAAGAGTTTTACTCTCTTCATTGCTTGTTAATTATTTCTTTGCTCTGCTGCGTACAGACAAGACTGAGTCATCAGAATGACTATAGATGGTGAGACAATTCTGTTTTATTTGTAGCTCTGCCATTAACATTTTAAGTGACCTTGGGCAATTCATGTGCTGGCAAAGGTGGATTGTGCTCCAGCTTCCATGAAACTCCTGGGTGTATTCAATCCCAGGGCAGCCTGAGACAGAAGAATATAAAAGTGTCCGTTAGCTCAGGACAAAAATCCATCTAGGACAGCATCTTGTGGTCCAGACTGGATGTCTGGAATATAATAGGCAAGAAATCTTGACAGGGCTTTTGACTACTCTTCTACAGCCATCTGAGGCTCCATGACATCTCAAGACAGAGGTGGCTTTTGTGTATTTACTAACTCTCTTCTCGTTTCTCTTTAAACTTACGAAGACACCTCCTGAGCCCATGTAAAGTTCCATCATTTGCAGCGAAGTGATCCACAGCTTAACTTCACACTATGTGAAGAATCACTTGAGCAAGTAAAATGGTCTTGCTTGCATTGAACCTTTCACCGACCAGCCTTCCCTGGTGTTCCCCAGTTCTTATGTTGGGAGAGATGGTGAGCTAGTGATTAATGTTCATACCTTCCCCTGTAGGAAACTGCACCCATCCAGACCTGAGATAGTGTACAAATGCCTACTGCAAGGACAGGTGAAGATGTCAGAATCCTTGCAAGACAGACGCTGGAGCACCTTCAGGAAAGGACCCTAGATTGCCTTTTCTGTATGACGGTCATTGGAAGAACAGATGGAATAACCTGCTTATGTTCCAATTAGGTGCAGTGAATAGTTTCATGTTATTAGATGCTCATGAGGGTCCCCTTGGCAACCCACAGTTTGTCCAGAAGCAACTCTGATGGTACTCCTGCAGACAAGCAATGCAGAGAGAATTCACTGGCTGCAAGATGTGCCACAATAAAGCAATGTAGACACCACTGAAGGACTCTTCTCACTTTGATTCAAGTCAGTTTTTTTCCCTGACCTTGGCTGGTCTGGCAGCTAAACCGGCTTACTTACCTACCATACTGAAAAAGTGGGCTCCTCCCTCCTGTCTTTAAAGAAAAGTGTTCTAGAAAGCTCCATGAGGTTTTCTCATGGGTACTGGGATGCTTTTTAAGCCACTGCTAAATGTCGTCTTTTGTTCTTGCAAGTTTTCTGCCCTCTAAACTCATGGGCAGAGTCTGCCTTAGCAGAGGCTTTGGCCTTCTCACTCAGGTGTCCTTCTTGGCAAGACCCTCTATCCTAATGGTTTTCAACTTACATGGTGACCAGTGGAGCTTATGAGGTCTGGGAAACAAATCAAATTGTACTATTGTCACTAGGTAGATGTGGTAAATACGTAATAAGTAAATACATCTCTATTTTGTAATGCCTGTGCCTTCTGGGATGCTTTATTTGGCCTCAAACAGCTGTCTGTCTGTTAAAATATCTTTGCTACTTCTACCTCATTTGCAATGTACCTGTTTTTCCTCCTTTACAGCTTTAAATACAGCTTCAGAGATGTCCTGTGTTAAAAAGCTTATTCTGACTTTAGCAATCAATCTCACAATTTTAAACTTCGAATAGGAAGGGACCTATATCTAGAATTTTCTGGAGATTTAGCAAAACATCTGGGTATTTACCAGAATCCTACAGTGTGTTCTGCTTTCCTCGCACAATCTCTGCCTGTGTGGGCCTGGTATTGAACCAGGCTGAGCTTATGCAAACTTGAATTACTTTAACTGGCCTCACTAGGAATTTGCCCGGTTGTAGCCAAGTTCATTACCTTTTCCTGTTTCTCTAAGAAAGCAAAGAAAAGGTGAACGTGTCATTTCCAAGAACTGATGTTTTTAAGGTTTGGGTTGCCTTAACTCCCAACTACCTTGTATTGACAGTCTGAGCCGGGCGGTGGCACTGCTGATCAAACAGAAGGCAGGCAGACATTCATGCGTTTGTACAATGAATCCCAGTTAGACCAGTTCTCACAACTGGGAAGGAAATCAGACAAGGCAACGTCCAAATAATTATAACTCTCCATACAGCTGTGTATCAGACTATAGACAATGGCAGCACCTGCCACAATCTTTCTAGAAGTCCTTCAATATTGCAGGACCATGTAACATTTCTTCTTTTGGCGTGTAAGATAAAAACCTTCTTAATTTTAAATCTGGAAGGAGAAGTCACTCGTAGTGAGGAGAAGAAGATACAGAGTAGTTGTACTCTGAATGTCTGGCAGGTCTTTGCAAAGGCAAGAAGGAATTATAAATCCAGAGAGGTCTGCCCAACTTTCTTGCAGTAGCAAGCAACTGAGTGAGGATATAAACCCAGTTTCCTGACCTGCAGCCACTACTGGTCACTGAACAGTAGCTTTAGGCTTTTAAGCTCAAGGTTTTAAGTTTCACCAAGCTTGATTACAGCATCTTTGTTGCATACCCTTTCTTCCCCTTTTCCAGGAAGGAGGTAATTTTGGAGAATCTCCTAGAGTTATGAGACTTCCTGAAGTTTGTATGTGGACATGAGGTACCGTACTGTCCTGTGATGGAGCCACAGGCAGGCCTGGTGACTAGCAAAGAGCCACTGTGTGTACAGAGGAGAGGTATTTTGGTGGAGAATGAGCACAAGTGTTTGCTTTTGGTTTGGTTGTTTTGGTTTTTTTTTTCTCCCCTTGGCAGAAGGAAGTCTTTTATCAGCTGTGGTGGAAAATTTTGGATGGTCCATGAAAATTTTGCAGCTGCTTACAGGTTCAGTGACATGTACTCCTACCTCGAATGTCTGAATGTTAAGAGGTGCAAATGTAAGCACTGAGCTTGCTGCAATACTAACAGGTGACAACACCACTATACACAGACAGCAGAAGCAAAATAACGGAACTCTGGTTACTCTGTCTTTTGCAGTACTCGCCCAAGGAGAAGCTATCATAACGCACGTTCAGTTTCAGAAGAAAAAAACGCAACTTGTCTGGTCATTGGGTAACCCCAGTTACAAAACTCATGAGAATCACAGCTCTGGCATAGCTTTCCTTCAGATCAGATCTAGATTTGACATCCATGATGTATGGAATTAAATGCATTTTTCCTTATTATTGGTAGAGGACATTCCTTCTCCTGGTTTCCCAGGCCACTACTCTTTTCCTAATAACTGTTTTCTTTCAAAGGAAAAAGCTTCGCCTCCTTGTGAGTCACGAGGTCTGTTCACTGGTTTCTGCAGAGACATCCGTCCCCGGCTTAGGTTCATTAGTGACATGACTCAAGGTCGCTACGGTAAAATCGCCAAGGCGGAGGCACAGCTTCGAGCTGTGTGAGGCAGAAATGGGTTTGTATCATGATGGAGGAGCCCGGTACAGGGGGGAGTGAAGGTGGGCTGCGAAGTATATGTACCTAGGAATATCGGGTCTTCACTTCAGTAATGGATGTGTTTGAGTTATTGCATGAAGACACCCTGAAATACAGAAAAAAAATATATCCTCAGTGTAAAATAATGACAGATTTTCCATTTTGAAGCAGAACCAGGGCAGGGATGGCAGAAGGGAGCTGGTGCTCTCTCCTCCCGTCTGACACACATGACGCTAGCCGGGGTCGAGGTGGGCGGGACGGTTGTGGGGGGATTACAACCCTTTTTAGGATCCCTATGGGAAAATAACCTTTTTTTTAAACGAGAATCCTTGAAAAACAAGAGGCTGGGAAGGCGGTTACCTCGCCCCCCGCCTTTTTTGCCCCGGGCCGCCCCGGCAGGGGGCAGCACGGCCCATCCGGGTACGTGTGGGGCCCTCGGAGACCATAGAGTGGCCCCTCCCCCCGTACCGTGGGCGGTTGTCATTGAGGGAGAGGAGTGGCGTGAGCGTTTCCTGCTCCACCCTATTCCTTCTGCCGCCCCGGCCCCGTTTCGGTGGTGGCGCATGCGCGCTGAGAGGGGCACCTGAGGGCGAAGGGGCTCAGCCA
>NW_010559182.1:3506-3791 GCF_000687285.1 Phaethon lepturus | reverse complement strand
GCACCCCAAAAGCCATCCGACCTCAGGAGCCGCTGGAGCAGACCCCTGGGGTAGTGAGGGCCTGGAGGAGGATTTTTCCCTCAGATTTATCACACCATGGAGCAAATTAAAGGTGCGCCAGTGTCCTGATCCTCTCCTTGCTGCACAGTCTGTCCAAGCCCAGAGTCTGTATATAATATCTGGAGGAACTGAAATAATAAAATGTTTTTACCTGCTGGTGGAGCCTGGTCCCATTCTGCAAAGCAGAGGCACCAGTGGTGTGACTCAAATGACTGCCCTGAGAGC
>NW_010559182.1:2019-3470 GCF_000687285.1 Phaethon lepturus | reverse complement strand
GCCTACTCCTGTCGGTCGGCCCTGTGTCTTCACCACTGCTTCAGGCCCTCCTCTTCCCTTTCCTGCCCCAAAGAGCGCTCCAAGTCCTGGCGTATCCTGGGGTGACCAGGCGAGGGGCACACAGACCCCCTAGCCAGGGCTCACCCTGCATCCCAGGGCTCTCTGGCTGCCCTGCTAAAGCCCCCAGCCGTGGCAAAAGCACTGGGTGTTGGCATTAGGAGCAGTGCCCTGGTTCTTGAGCCTTGCAAAATCCTTCTCATCCACTCCAAGTGCTGCAGGAGAGGTTTACCATGGGGTAAATTGGGGTGCAGCATGACTCCCATGGGCACCCCGTGCAACACACCGCTCCTGCCTCCTCACGCCTCGCCCTGTGCAGATGGTTGGCGTTGGCACCTCGGCGCTTTCTTCCAGGCTGCTGAATGCCCGACCTGCTGCCAGAGATGTGTCTGCAGCCCCTGCCGATGGCGTGTCTGGAGGGACGGCCACCGCCGGGCACGGAGGCACCTGGTTGGCCCTTGGGCACTTCTCTGTTGTACTTTCTTCTAAAACTGTGATGATTTTCAATGGAAAAAGTGAAACTCACTGGCAACTCTTAACTCTTCATAGGTGGGTTAGACTATCTGGATTTGTGTTCATGCCCTGAAGGTATCACATGCTGCAAAGTGGCACCCAGCATCTCCCACCCTGAACAACCACCCAGCTGGGACAGAGCACAGGACAGATCAGGCAAAAGTATAACTCCAAAATCCAGAACTGAGAGAAGCGGGAGAGAGTGTCTAAGGACAAGGAGAGGAAAATGCTTTGAAGTGTATCAGGATGTTTATCTTGATGTCAAAAGCCCTAATTCACTTTTTTAATGAAGCCACTCCTCCCTTTGAAGTGGATCCTCCTTGCGCTGCGCCTGGCTATGGCTCAGGGAACTCCTGCACAGACTTCACGCTCGTCAGTCGTTAGTTTTTCTCACTTATTTTGCCTGAAAAAAGCTCCAGATTGCAGCAGAGAGGGTGAGACAGAAATGAAAACTCAGGGGTGAGAGCAGCCAAGCTGCCTGCAGACCCACCAGGCAGAGACCAGGGTCGGGTGGGTTTTTGAAGGCAGCCCTGAACTGGAGCACACCTAGGCTCTGAGACTGAATTTCAGCTGAAGGCAGCACACAGGCAGATGCTCAGTGTCTGGGAGCACTCGGCACCTCCCCACAGCGGGGACTGCACCCCGAGCCTCAGGGTGTACTAATGCTATGGGGTGCCTCAAGAGGAGCTGGATGTTGCTCCCGGTCCCCACCCAGAGCAGTGACAAAGCCTCCAGCTCAGATTATCCATCTTCCCCGCAGGAGATGCCTTCATTAGTTAATTAGAACAGGGCTCATGTGGGATTTGTAGCTGTGCTGGCAGGAGACTTGCTGACTGCAAGCAAGCCCCGAGGCAAAGCTCCACAGGAGGACCCCGTGCCCG
>NW_010559182.1:350-1987 GCF_000687285.1 Phaethon lepturus | reverse complement strand
CCGGATTGCACTTATTCCAAGTCCATTTAATTTTAGCTGAAATACTCCTCCTTGAAACGTCGAGCCCTGGGTTTTAGCCCTGGAGATGGTGAAGCATCTTTATATAAAGTAAGAATAAACTGTAATATTCCCTTCGGTGTAGGCACTACTCATACTCCAACAGGAAAATTCAATGTGATTCCTTTAATACAGCTTCCATTGAGAGCACTGTTCATACATAATAACATATTGCTTAGCACTTGGTTTTCTCAAGGGAAATTTTAGTGGTGGTATTTGAGTGGGGGGGAAATGTTTTTTATGAGAAAACTTTAATCTGCAAGCCATAAAGGGAACAGTGTCTTTGCATCCCATGGAAAATGTTATCAGCCTCCTCTAACATGGTTTTATCTTCCTCTGAAGGCTTGCTGCTTAAAATAAATTTATCCACAATTGCATTTGGTATAATAGTTTGATTTCTGTTGGTGTGAGGCTGATTTCTCACGAGAGTAACTGCCTTAATTTCCTACCACTCGACAGTGAGCGCAGCTGCACTTTGTACTTGTAGACTTCGCTCTTACAATTGCAGGAGATCCTTCCCCTGCTCACCCACCACGACATGCCAAGGCTGCTCCTTCAGCAGCATCCCTCTGTGTTAATATATGGGCACTGGATGTCTGCTCTGGGGCTAGAAATGTTTGACTTTCTTTTCCTAACACAAAAGGCAAAAGCTTGCAGGACATGCAGGTCCCACCCCAAGATTCATCCAAAGGAGGTAGGTCCAGGTCACAGCACTCTGGTATGCCCCTGGACACCCTGAAAGTCTCATTGCTACAGCAACACCTCAAAGTTGGCATTGCAAAATCATCTGCAATTTTACGCTGTTGCCAAGATCTTCCTCAAAGCCTTTTTGGGGGTTGTTTTCCTCTGGTTTTCCCTGTAACTTCATCCTATTTACCATGCTCTTCATTTTGACAGCTTCCCCTCCTTGAGGAATGCCCTTCCCCACCTGTTCACCCGCTCCTCAGCCACACTGGCCCTGCAAATCTCATTAAAAGACATGTTCATTTACTGGAAGTCTCCAGCATGATGCTCTGAGCAATTCTCGTTCTGTCTGCAGGCACTCTGCCCTCCTAGCTGCTCTATTAATTTCTTTGAGCAAGCTCCCTGATTTCTATGCAGTTCCCTTGATGAAGTTAAGCACAACCCAAGTGGCTTTACCGCTCGGCAGAGCAGCTCTTCAACAGCCCTCTTCTAAATTGCCAGAGAGAAAACCCTGAGCCTGCCCCCACCCACAGGTTCCTCCACCAGCCTCTCCAAGAAACTCAGTTTCCAGCAGCTAAAATTCGTGGTGCTTTGCATCACCGCCACATTTGCCTGGTCTCCCATGTCCCCATGTCCTCCTTCCCTGTCCGCTGCTCCCCTCCGTCCTTGTGACCGTGGCAGCTGCTGTTTTGTCCCTTGGCACAGCCCCACAGTGATGCTCCGGTCCCTGTGGGTACAGCTAAACCACTTGTCCCTCATCTCCATGGCCCCTGCACCTCTACCCTCATGCAAAACCGGGTGTCCCCTGCCACCTCAGTGCTTTCTCACGCCTCCAGGCATTGTGGCACAGGGTGCCCTGGGTTCCATCTCTGAGCCCCTTGTCCCTGCTCTCGGCT
>NW_010559182.1:0-261 GCF_000687285.1 Phaethon lepturus | reverse complement strand
GAGCATGCCCTGGGGCTGTAGCCGTATCTCCCACTTGCAGGTGCCTGCCTCCCACCCGGCCCTCGCCCAGCACCCTGCAGACTGGGGCAGAAGCTCTGAGGGGTCCCTGACATGGGATGAGGGCTGGGGATGGCAGTGGGAGGCTGAGACACAGGGCTGGGGGATGGGGGAGAGGTTTGCACAGGTTGCACCAGGGGAAATGGGGTTCCCGTGGCATGCTCAGAGCGGCTGCCCCCAGGCTGGCCGTGGCCGGGCTGCTGT
>NW_010559181.1:0-11975 GCF_000687285.1 Phaethon lepturus | reverse complement strand
GTAGCCGGCCTGACTGATCATAGAGTCTCTGCCTAGAGCGGTGCCACACTCCCCTAATTACGTCCCACGACCGCTAGGGCGCCACTCCTCCTGACGTCACCCCGCGTCCTCCAGCGTTCCACCATAGAGAAACAGCCCAGAGCGCCCCATCGCCGCGCTAGCCTTGCTCTTGCAGGCCTCTAACCATGGAGAAGCGCTGCTCGGAGCGCCTCCGCGGCAGGGCCCGTCTAGCTGCCTCTCGTTGGTCTCCCCTGAGGTGGCGGCGGCCCGCGGGAGCCATTTGGCGGCCGCTTGCCCGACGGAAGCACAGCAGAGCAAGCCCCGGGAGAGGCTGAGCAGTGCTGGGTGGCTTCCGCTGTGTCGCCTCGGGGCTTGCCCTTGGGGAACCCCTGCCTCTAGGGAGACTGGGGACCCGAGCCCCGTTCCCCAGCACCCCTGGGTGCTGTCCTGCGCCGTTGCAGCCCCGTGGCAGGCAGCTGTGAGGCAGCACAGCAATGGCTCTGCCCTGGACCAGGTGTTTTGGCCACAACGTGCATGGACGGTGTTGGTGTCCTGAAGATACGGCAGCGTGGTGACCCACCAGGAGCGGAGGCGGTGGGATGGTGATTTACGTGGGATTTTGCCAAGGCAATCCACAATGGATGCATTGGGCCTGCAGCTCTGCCTCATGGTCTCATTTTATAACACAGGCGCCTGGTAGCCTGTGTAAATTGGGTGCGGTTCGAAAAAAAAGTGGCTTGAAACACTGTGGAAAATAGGGTATTGCATCCACTAGAACAGTACCACAAATGGCCTCTGTTAGTACGTAAAGAGCCCCATCTGTTAGAGAAATCTTGGTGTATGTGCTACAGGTGGTGATTCACACATTTGGTATCTGAGCATGTGACGGCTGTCCGGGGTTTCGGAGCGAGTTAAGGTGAACTAGAGTTAGTCATCAATATGTCTGGTTGGCTGGTAAAGAAACGTATGTTCCTGCACTTGCTTTGAGGGCTGATGTTGTATTCTAAAGGTCTGTGTGTTGCTGGGACTCAGAGGTGAGAATTGCAGCTCCTTAAACAGAAGAGGGTGCTCCAGGAGTACGGAGGACAGCGTTGAGAACCGGCTCAGCAGCCATGTTCCTCTGCAAGTAAAGTAACAAAGCATAAAAGCTTGTTTGGGGACAGCACAAAGGAAGAGACAGAAACATGTTTTCAAACTTTAGGATCTCCGACCTTTTTTTTCTCCCGGATTCCCACAAAGTGACCTGTGGGGGAGTTCTTTTCATTTCCACGTGTGAAAAATCAGAGCAGATCCCTGTCAAACACAGACAGGTAGGTTTCTAGATCTACCCAAAGATCAAGAAACCCCAAGATCTTGGCACGAGGCGCTCATTCTGCCACATCATCGTATGTGTCACCAGATTAGCAGCACATCACTCCACTTAGCAAACATTCCTGGAGTCCTGTCCCCTGAGTCAAGGGCTGCCATCTGTCCCAGTCATGACAAAATGGCCTGCAGAGCTGGTATTAGAGGATGACTGAAGAATGATTCCAGGACACACCGTGCCTCAGTGAAGCAGGTCAATGCTCGGGTTACTCACTGGCACAATATGAAAACCCTTGAAAAGAAAACACAAAAGAAACTACATTTTCTAGGAAGGGAAGTGGAGACAAACCATGTTAAATTCCACATTAAAATGAACGGTAAATTCCTAGGATCTACTCATGTATATCATGGCTAACTGGAAGATTGGACAAGCAGCATATCTATCGTTCAGGTCTGCTTTCTTTTCACCAAATTCCTTGTCGTTTGAGTTAAAAGATGCTCTTCATTTTCTTTAATGCATAAATGATCATTTTAGGACAAAGGAGCATATAAAACATAGGGAGTTCATTAAATGTATCATGACATCTAGTCCAACACCAGCATCATTAAACTACATCTGTGCCATAAAATAAATTAAGTAATAGGTTTGATAAATATTTTGGAAAACAGATAAATGAAGTATTTCAATGTTTTGGATCATTGGCTACAACAGGTAATATTTACTTTCTCCTAAAGAGACCCATTTATCACACTTCAAAGTAGAGTAGATAATACGTCTTTCTGGTAATCAACGTTAAAGTGGTTTTGGGTGGGGCTGTATTAAATAATTAGGAATGACTGAAGATGTTGGCTGTAATTACTTCAGGAAATGTGTGTCATGTACCCCCCCCCCCCCCCAAATTATCAGAGTCTGTTGTACAATCCCCCCCCCCCCCCCGAATTAATGATACTGTTGAAAATGTTTTTGTGTCAAAACTGCATCACACAATTTTGGAGAGCAATTAGCATGAAATGAGATGGAGGCTGCTGACAGTAATGTGCTGTCTTAAGTGTCACTCGTCTGTGAAATTACGCAAGTACCCCAGCGCTGTGGCCAAGCATAGGATAATAAATATACCTGCATAATTAGGCTTAAAAGTGACATTACTCATCACAAGGAACACAGTGAAAAAGCGACTGGGGACAACGGGAGTTTGTACTTTTCAGATTTCAGTTGTGTGGGTCGGTGGCACCGCTGCTGGCAGGTCTGGGAGCGCTGAGGACCTGATCCTGCAAAGCATGTTCGTAGCAGCGTGTTATTCCCAGCCGGTAGCGCATGTGATGTTCCTGGTGCAAGGAAGCATTCCTGGCTCTTTTCCAGGGTGCTGCAGCAGCTTGCAGGCAGCATTGCTGGTAACGCATCTTCTGCTTCTCAGATAATATTTACTATAATTGGTGTCTGAAGGGGGAAACTGCTGAAGATTTCGTGTCCCTTCACAGTGCAGCTTAACTTCCATCAGCAGTGAAAGCTCATACCAGTCAGATTTCTCAGTCTCACCGAATACTCAATTTTAAACTAGATCCAGGAAGTTTATTGGGAACAAAGAACATGTAAGGTGATTAATCCTTCCAGTGCAGGCTGGGAGTCCAGATCCAGCAACATGCAACCATATGATGACCCAAACCAACGCAGACCTCCAGCTTCTGTCTGGAGCATGGCTTTTCCAGCAGCGTGCCAGACCTTCACACAGGTGTAAAATGTCAGGAAAAAATATCGGTGCCATTTCATATCATTGCACAAAATACTCCTGCCGCCTTGATGTCTGCACTTCCAGCAAGCAGAACAAAGAACTGCTAAAAAGCCAATATTCAAACTTTTCTCCGAAGCCTGTTTTCAACTCAGCACCGTTCTGAAAAATCATCCTGCCACTGTGAGTCATGGATTGAGATTCATTTCTTTCGCGGTGCAAAGAGGTTTTTATAATACTCTTTCAATGGGTTCAATTATTCTTCGCTGATGACTTAAGGATGCTGTTTTATTTCTCTAGTGATTGCAAATGGAAGCTGGATCTTAGCACTGTGACCCCAAAACATAAAGAAATATAATCATATATAATTAACTAGGCTTCAGCATGTATTGTAAATATCTTGGTTGGTACTTAGTTCTATGTGTTGTCAGACAGGAAATGCTTTCTTCCCAAGATAAAGGGTTAATATTGATGCTAGGAATAGTTAATTTCCCTGTTTACTTGCTAAATATCACATCATAACTTCAGAAGAAAAAGGCACTTTTCAAGTCATTTAATCGGCAATAAATATACTTTGGAATAATTGATAACTCTGCAGAGGAGCACAACAAATCCATTTTAGTCAGAAGAGCAACAGATCAAATATTTATAGTTCAGCACTAAAATATTGTTAAAATGTAGAGCTAAAGGTTATGCCTCAGATTAATTTCCTATTCACAGCTTGATGCGGATGCAGTTCATTTGCAGCCGAGATACTTAGTGCGTAATAGCAAAATTTGCTTTCCTTTGACAAAGTTTCTGTTAAAAGTGATAATTTTCTCAGAGATTCTTATTTTTTTTCTAAAATAAGTCTCAGACTTATTAGTGGTGGCTTCACACAGGTACGGCGTTTGAGGGCAGGTTTAAATTTACAGCCCTGACCGCCCATAGTCTTTAGTGACCAGAGTTTCTTTTTCTGAAAATAGCATTTTAGGTTGCTATAAGACCTGCATCATTCATCCCAGACACGTCACGCTGCCTTCCTCCGAGACGTCCCTTCCACAGCGTTTCTGTGTGCAGTCGAACCAGTTTGTGACATTTCAGACTGCACTGGGGACAGTAGGGCTGGGGGCTTTTTCGCTCTACGAGGTTTTGGATCAAATATACCAACAGCCCTATCCATGGGGCTGATAGGAAGTTGGTCTATTATTTTCCTGCATTTAAGAAATATCCCAGACTGCAATCACCAATCACATTAGTTGTTCACTTTTTTTTAACCAAAGCATGATTTTCTATTTAAAAATTCAGTTTTAGAGAGGCATACATGTACCGCAGCCCTTTGATTTGTCAATAAGCATAATGCACTTTGCACGATGCACAGCTTCAGATTTGATGAGGAAATTTTCCTCCAAGTTCTATATTTGTGAAAAAACATGATTTGGTGATACAAGCTTTTCTGAAAAGTAGCTATTCCTTAAAGGAGGGGTGTGGGTGAACAGGGAGGGGAAGGATCCTTAAAGTCTAAAGAGAGACATGCCGGGAAGCAGAGTTGTATTTTAAGGTGTTCATAAACGTTAGTCTAGTGATAGAGTTTTCTTTAGCAGCAGCTTGACAGAGGATGAGAGCAGGGTAAGTGCAGCTAACAGAAAATATAGTACCTAGATGGGAATTCAAAGGAACAGTGCGGGGAAAAAAATGGCATTAGGCTTTTGAGGTGAAGCACGAATGTACAAATTCCCAGAACAGGATGAGGGCCTCCAGAGGGCTCGATTTTCAAATAACATTACAGGAGCCAACGTCAATGGGCAGAAGCAAAGCAGCTCGGCAGCAAGAGCTCCCTTGCTGCTCCTGCCCCAGTTTTCGTACGGGGGAGGAGAGCTCATGCTGGGGCTCATCAGAGGGGACACGGCAACCGGCGCAGGGCCCTGCGTGACGCTCTGGGCAGGGTGGGAGCCTCAGGAGCGTCTGCAGAGCTGAGCTGTGACCAAACCTTAACCACGCTTAGTCCAGCCTGGCCCGGCATCAGGCTTGGCAAACGCAAGTTCTGCCTGGTGATCTGGGCGTGCTTTTCAAGTGGAGATATGTTTTCATCCCCATTTTTATATTCAGCAATGCTAAGGCTCAGAAAGTTGGAGAGGTCAGATAGCAAATAACTGATACCTTGGGAGTGCAGCTGGGAGCTCCTGACTCCCCATTTCGTGCCCTGCCAACTCGACCACTCTGCTCTGAATAATGTGATTTTTTTTTTTGCCTGCTGATTGATTTTGTGAAGGTAGGGTGTCAATGTCAAACCTACAGGGACTGCACAAACAGCAGTAAGAATTGCATGCGATCGGTGTGGGACGTTAAGCTTCTTGTTGTAGCATTGTGCTTCTTGCAAGACAGTTGTAGCATATTTAATTCTAGTTGTAGTGCTGGTCCAGGAATAGGACTGCTAATGTGCCTCCTTTTTGATATCTCAGAGGGTTTCACAAATATAGCTCTTAATCTGGCAAAGCATTCATGCCAAGCAAAACATACTCCACCTGTGTATAGATTTGCTTGAAGACAAATTTTGTTCTCATCTACATGCCTTAGAGCCCTCTACTCCAATTATCTTACACGTGTGTAATTGTGTGTACAATATAGCCTCACCTAATTAAATTTCAAGAAAATAGGAGAGCACTTCGGGGTCGTGTGGGATTTGGTTAAGAGATCTCAGAGCTGTCAAAGAAAAGATTCATCTCACAACTCTTCCTCCTTACAGTAAACATGCTTCAGATCGGAGCCAAATATACTCTGCACTTTGCACATCTGGGTATTATCTTGCTTTCGTTATTGTAAATTACTTCCAGGAGAAAGACTGAATCATGGACTGGAGGGGGCTGAGAGATCTGCTTGCATTAGAGACAGTCATCTGATGGCATCTTTTTTCCCTGCTCTTTTACCTGCATTTCAGATTTTTGCCTTTGCTGCTTACTTACTGCTTTTCTAAGGCAATGCTGTCATGCCACATCCTCGTGATTTTTTTCATCATGATTCTTCAGTGGTGTTATGTTGTGTCAAAATCACTCTATGATGACATCTCTTCAGCCCTTGAGATGTTTAGACACTCTTAATATTCTGCCAACTGCAGCTGTTGGAGGCAAAATAGGCAAAATACAGGGCTGGATGGCTGGGCAATGCGATGGTTTCTGACAGTTCATCCTTTCACCCAAGTAGCTGCATCAGAGTCAGGTTCTCAAGTCGGTGAGTCACGTAAGAAGTGTAGGATCATGCCTGTAGCTTGTCAGATGATGGGTGGACTACTTGGTTAAGCTTGGGCAGGTGAGGACTGATTAGTGGAGTTTGGTGGGTAGTGCGGAGGACCTGGGTTCCGTTTTGGTCTCCAATCAGTGATTCAGTTATTCCCTTTCTGTGCTTTAGTTCTAAGCAGGAATAATTCCACTGACTCAGCTGGGTGCGATGGGGCTTAATTATTGTCTATAAAGGGCTTTGAAATCCTAATAATAATCAATACCTTGAGAGTGTGTGTGATTAGTAAGCTGGATGCCGTGTTGTGAGCTCAGCTGCAGAATGGGAGTGAACAAACAAGTTCATTTGGCTTGGAGCAGCAAGCTCCATGAAACTATGCAAAAGTATCGCGAGTCTGTGATTTTTTTTTTACCTTAGTGCTAATGGATCCATTGTTTCATGTGAAGGTTTCTACCACTCTTGTTATAGCGTGTGTGACATTTACAGTACTCTTTGTTCCATTAGCCAAGCAATTTGAGATAGTTTATTATCCTTTGGAGACTTTACTGCTTGCTGTTTAACTTCCATGTGTCTGGACCTTGGAAAAAATCTCTTAAAATAGTACACGAGTCTA
This sequence comes from Phaethon lepturus, assembly GCF_000687285.1. Lineage (NCBI taxonomy): Eukaryota > Metazoa > Chordata > Aves > Phaethontiformes > Phaethontidae > Phaethon > Phaethon lepturus. Next base: position 5,117 of record NW_010559181.1, on the reverse strand, counting down.
AAAATAGCGAGGAATTAGTCGTTTCTTAGGAGTAAAATAATTAACTTAGTGCACTTTATTAAGAAGATCTGCAATATTAGGAAACACTGCTTATTGCTTCCTCTTTCTCTTCAGAGCCACCAAAATATGCAGCAGCTTTGTCGTGGAGTCAAGGTGCTTCTTGACTCTCAATTTGAAATCGTAATTTGTTTGTATCAGTTACAGTTCCTTTATTTCAGAGGAACAAAGAAATAGCATTTAATCAGCATGTTCTGGATCACTGAAAGGAATTGCTCCGTAATCTGAATTTATTACACGAGGACACACTCTAGATGCAAGAAAATGGCAAAGGTTGTTATTCCTGGGACTATCTGCCTGGGGTGCTGTCACTGCGGTACCCGAGGGACCGAGTCTGCTTGGGTCCCGCTCGCTAAGTGGCTCATCCACACTCCTTAGCAAAACACACTCGTTCTGATTCACCAGGAAAGCTCAGCAGTGTGTTGGCTGTTGGAAAGCATCAAGGTTTGCTGAGCCACATATGTGGGAATATTTTTTTCTTGCCATTAAGACTTCACTTGCTCCCAGATTGAAGTAATGCAAGAGGCAGCAGGGATGGGAATCTGGGAAAGTAGGTGAAGGGTGAACCGCAGAAAATTCCATGTGCAGGCAGAGATGGAGTGGCAGGGGCCCCGACCACTGCCCTCCTGGGCAGCCAGGCAAGGTAATTCTCATGTTCACCTTTTCAGGTGGCATCTTCAGTACCAGGTCGCTCAGATGCTGAGCTTTGAGCCTTATCTGAAGGACAACTGCCTGCAGCAGCACCGGGCTTTGCACCGGCTCGGGATGAGCGTGGCACTGCCTGGTAGGGGATGGGGAGCAAAACTCGTCCCTGTTGCAACCTCTGAGCTCCTTTGCTATTTTTTTGTGCCTCCAGCAGATTTCCTCTTTTGTCTTTTGGCTGTTTTGTGCCCGTCTCTCCGAGGCAAACCTGTGCCCTGCATGGGAAGGCAGAGCCAAGCAGTCTCCGGGCAAAGGACCTTGGAGCAGAAGGCTCCGTTACTTGGCCAGACCTGCCATTTGCTTGTGTGGTCTTTGGCAACTCACTTGAACTCTCTGGGCCTCAGTTTCCCAATCTGAATAAAAGGATGATGACAATTAACAAGGTGATGTGCGTTTGCAGAGTGCTCTGCAGCCGGAGGAGGAAGCAGGCTCTGTACCAGAGTGCATGAGGCTCCTCATCCAAAATGATGTTGCCTCCATCCATCCTCTCATCATACTCCCACAGGGAGATGCTGTAGGGACCAAATGGCCAAAGAGTGTCATGTATAGAATAAGCATTAATGACCAAGCGTGCCAGAGACCCCATCACAGAGATGGCCTCTTCAATTGCTTTGTTTTCATGCTCGGCTGAGTTGCTAACCTTCCAATAAACACCAGAGTCATTATAATAAAAATGTGGAAAATGCTATCATTAAACCACACCGGTTTATTTTTCAAGTGCATCTTTCTGGGACATCAAATTCATTTAGATCATTCTCAAAAGCCACAAATCCTGAATGGGTGCAGTAATGTGTGTGGTGGGAGGCGAGAGCACACAGGCATTAAATCGGGAAGAGAGTCAGGGCTTTGACGAGAGAGCTCGGCTGGGTTTGTTGTAGGGGTTTAAGACGTGACGCCTCCAGCTGCTCACCCCCCTCGCCCCCCAGCCAGGCATTTTTTCAGACTGAAACCCCGGTTCATGCTCTGGTATCTCAGCTTGGAGCTGTGGTAGAGATGGCTGGTCCAGCGGAGAACAGGGAGTATATTGTGGAGAGCCCGAGCATCCAGGGGCGTGGGGAGCTGCAACGGCTGCGGCTGCCTCCCTGGCGACTGGGAGCCAGGGCCCTCCCAACAGCAGAGTCTTCCTCCTACAAAAAGATTAATTTTGTTCCAAAATAAAAGAAAAAGACCTTAAATCCTTTCAGCAGCACAGCCATATGGTTAGATCCCATTGCCCTTCATCTCGACAAATGTGGGATAACATCATTAAGGGTTCATTCAAGCACTGGGGTAGCTGAGCAAAGTCTCAGATCAGTGTCTGTGTAGTTGGTAAATGTGATGCTGGAGCTAATAATTGTGTTTATTAAGTGAAAACATAAAAGCAAGGTTTTCAAAAGGACTTGAGATCAACCAGGCTCCACTCAGGTGAAGCCAAGCACCTGCAGCTTATAGAAGTGACCCAAAAGACTGAAATCTTAATCTCATAGGAGTCTGTAGAAAACTTCCATAGGAGCCAGGATTTGTTCAAAAGCTTTTTATCTACCAGGAAGAACCAGGGTGTTGTTCCTCTGGGGGAGATCCTGGCACGAAGACCACCTCAGAGCAGCACGGTGCCATGTGTCCGCTGGTGTTGCTACGGTGTTTGCAGGAGCATCAGCTTCTGCGAGGGGAATAGGAATCCTAAAATTGTATTTTAACTACTTAGAATATAAATAGAAGACAGATTGCTTGTCAGCTGTTTCGTTCAAAATATATTTAAAAATACTTGGGAGAGGAAACGTGCACTCTGCTCGAGATCCGGAGCCTGACTGTATCAGCCTGAAGGATCTCAAAGTGCCTTGCAGACACAACAGGCTGGCTGTAAGCAGGAATCATTCCATGCACTGGGAGGAGAGAGTTCAGTTCAGTTCTTGGAGAGTTTATCAGCGTGACACGTTATTCAAGTTATGCCAAAAATACACATAAAAGACACTTCAGGCAGATCTTTAGGAGTGAGAAAATCTTCCACTCCTGAGTGGGAAGGCTGAGCCCACGTTGGTGTATTGCTGCAACGAAACAAGCTGCTAAACCGCCTGTTTGCTTGGGAATGGGGCAGAGGTAGGAGCAAGCCTCTGCCTTCTCCCGACTGAGCACCAGGTCGTTCAGAATTGATCCATCTCTCGGGGGAGAAGGAAGTATAATGGCTTTTGATTGAGTGAAATAAACCTGGCAGCGCGTGTCCTGTCATGAAACAGGGTTCGGTGACCAGGGAGGGATGCGATGTGATGGCGTGCTGTACCGATGCCATTCATTAATGGCTCTATTAAAACATGAAAGTGGTGAGGCCGTTCATAACATCCAGAGCACTCAAAGGGTGACAAAAATAGCCCACCCATCAATGATCTGCTCGGTGGGAGATGGAAGCCCGCCTTCGTCCTTACTGTAAGCCTGGGTGCTTCCAAGAAGTTTGGCCAGGGGTGAGTTGGACTCTCTGGGTCCAGCTCATTAACAGAAGCGAGTCGTGCTCTGCACAGACGTAACTTCCAGCGGTCTGCTCGGGAAAAGACCGGCATCCCCTTCTTACCAGCTGGGAATTTCACCATTACTGCATGGCTGAGATGGGCAGAACCTGCTTCCATATGCTGTGGGGTCCCCAGCATGGGTCTGTCTCCTGCTTGAACGTGCAACCACATCCCCATGCCCGAGCAGAGGATCACAAAATGCTGACATGTACAAGCTGGGCTGGTGGAGAAGGTTTCACTGCTGGCAACTCGGGCTTGCTGGGCGTGAGAAGATGGGGGCTGGATGAGGGCTGGTAAAGAGCTGGGAAGCCCTACGGGGGGAAGCAGGCTGGTCAGAGTCCTTGGGAGCATGTTAAAATAATATCAACAAGGAGGAGTGGGCACACAGGAGCATGCAAGATGCTGAGAATAAAATTAATCAAGTTGCTCTGTGGCCTGAAAAAAAAGAAATTATTTAGTCATAGTTCAATGTGTAAAGCCAAGAACTTGGCTGATAAACAAGAGGAACTGGAATTGCTCCCTGATGAGCATAAATTTGACCTGTTTGGTTTTATTAAGGAATCTGAGGGAAAAAGTCACCTGACTGGAATGGCAAAATTCATGGTAATATCCTGTTTCAGAAGAACTGAGTTGCAGAAGAGGAGAGGAAGCAGCCTGACAATTCCACTGCAAACAGTCTTGAGCGCTTCGCTGCAGGAGAAAGTGCAAAGCAGCTGCTCGCTCCCGTCCGCTGCAGGCTCCCGAATTGCAGCAGGCAGCAGAACGACTGGCTCCTCGCATCCCTCTAAAATATCTACGGGCAAAACATTTGTGGTCACAAGATTTCGATCCAGAAAACATAAAGTAGCTCTCAGCAGGAGGCAGTGGGGATGGTGTTACTGGATCCCCAGTCCCGCTGTGTTAAGAAGTGGCACCAGAGGAGTGTTGGAAGGGGCTGAAGTACCAGGTCCTGTAATCTGGATTATGAAGGCAGTAGGCTTCGGTGAGAGGAAGACAAGTTGGCAGGTGTCCCATGGGAGTCAGGTATTCATCTCCTGGGTCACCTTCTTTTTTCCTAAAGAAGAGTCAGAAGAGCAGGCGTTACCCACTGAAGTAGCTGTTTGGGTAGGAGGTCTGGCTGCTGGCCATTTTGAACTATGATGGAAAGGTGACCAAGAGCTGGCAGCGACCCTGGGGGTAGCATTCCTAGGGGCCTGAGCCCTGCACGAGCACAGCAGCCGTCTGAGCCCCCCGCATCGGTTCAGTGTCTCATCTCTTCCCACCGCTTTGTGCCTCTTAAGCAGTCGTGACTTTGCCTCGCACCGAGGCAAGTTCATGGGCACTAGGACCCCCGGTGGGGGATATTAGTTTGTGCTGAGCAGGATGGGAGTGAAATCTGAGTCTCACCACGTCGTGGGCGCTACAAAGGCAGAGAGGAGCCAGTCGAGCTCTGCGCAGCCGGACAGTCACGCTCCCTGGGATGTGTGGGACCTCTGCTCTGCGCCAGCTGCAGCAGCATCTCTGCACCGAGGCAGGTAACCAAAGCAGGGCTTCAGTCCGCATCGCCCACCTCCATCTGGTACCCCACTCAGGATGGATTTTGCTGAACATCACTGCCATTTGTTCTTACTTACGGTTGCTCCAGGGCATGCTCCTGTTTTCTGCAGGGCATGCTCCTGGGCCTCGCAGCCGGTCTCTCTAGGCAGTGAGGCTGGGGTCATACCTGAAGGGAGGATGCAGGTCCCCACTGAGGGTTCCTCACTTGCAGTCGGTCTATAACCTTTCTTCCTCCAGCAGTAAATCCTGTTGCCGTCGAGCAGATCCTGAGGGGCCGGGAAGGTTTGTGGGGCTGCGGGGAGGGGGGTGCTCAGGGCTGCGAGGGGTGCTCGGGGCCATGGG